>NC_137048.1:20979955-21032018 GCF_032717465.1 Coenobita brevimanus
GCGGCTCAGTTGTGTGCTATGCTGGCAGTGGTTTAAGGGACTTAGACGGTGGCATTGCAGTCTGTAGTACACTCTACCTTGGACGACATTTTCTCCTTTTTGCAGCTTATTTACTCTGGCTTCCCGGTGTGATTAGGCACTGCTATAGCTCTACATCCTTTCCATTCTACTTCTTCGTGACCTTCTAGTGTTAATCCTTTGTTACACCTCAGCATTCAATGTGTCTAACTTAAGCAGCAAGCAACTTACATGGAGTTACTAGTGATGACGTGTATGAGTAAAAAAAAAAAAAAAATCTTATAATAACCTTGCAGTTCTTTCTTGTTGCCATCAAGCGAGTTTATTCGGCTTAGGCGAACCCTTTCTCTATTAAAAATTTCATATTGTGAGAAGAACTGCACTCAAAGTTTCTTTTCCTGAAGAGTAGGTTAAGAGTCTTCTCCATTCAATCGGATGAAGTACCGGTATGTTATTCTTGACCTGCAGACGGAATTCTTCACATTAGGGCAGACTTTTCGAACCGGACAGGTTACTTACAGCCTTTTTTTACCTCGTTGCTACAAAACCCATTCCGGAAAAAAAAAAAAAAAAGTATTTATTGTTGACTTAGGTTTAACTTCTACAGTCAGAGGCTACCTCCACACGGTTTTACTCAGCTTACAAAGTACCAATGTCAGTTAACGAGTTAATGATGACTATATCCAACTCGTGCAGTTCAAAAAGTCTCCTGATGTGAATAAAATCATCTGATGTTAACAGGAATTAAATAGCCATTACGTCCTCCATCTGAACAGGTGAAGAGGAATGAAACAACAATATAATCCATTATGCTTCAGGTTTTTGTTCGATAGATTGGTAATAAGAATATTTCTATCTGTGTCTAATTGACAAGGGGCGGCAGATACAAAGTACGGCTATGTAGGGAATCAGATAACCATTGGATATGTCTTTTTTTTTTTTTATCGCAAAGATAATTACACTTGAGCTCTGATGACTCACTCTCACTTGAATAGAAATATCTGGCTCTAAAATATTTTACTAGTGTTGGTTCGCTTACGAGAGGATTAATGGTACCAGTGTTAACATTTGCATGTTCGTATATTCATTTAGTGGTAGGTGGTGGCGACCATCATCCACTCACTTGATGTACTGCTGCCTACTTCTTCCTTAGCCTTTACCATTCTTTTCCTGTGCCTGCCCTCCTCTCTTCCTGTTTCTCCCATCTTTACTGTCACTTCTTATTGCTTTTCTTACCTTTACAGGTGGCTTTACATTGAGTGACAAGCCAACTGGTTTCCTGTAAGGCAAGAAACCATTTACAACGCTGGGTGGTAACCATGTAACCAAACCATACGTGCTCCCTACGTGTCAACAAGTGAGTTGGTGGAGGGTTAGTGCCCCTCCCCGTAAAACAAATAACACAGAGTCAAATGGCCACCCCTTATGGGATTATGGCGTCTGGCAATAGACAGACAGATAGACAGTATATTCATTGCCAACCAAATATAATCCTTTAGTGCAGGCTGGAATTGAACCTTTGATTTGCCGCGAAAACAAAAGGGTTCAGTAGCAAATTACAGCAAAAATCAGTTTCATTTACTACACTTTTTATCCCGTGCGAAAAAGGCAACATAAACGAACACTAAGACTGCTGACCGGTGCAGCTACAGTAATGCTAAGTTCGGGAGATACACTTAGCTCGTGAAAAATGCAGTGTAGAATAGAATAATCCGCATCACCGAAGCAATTCCATCTTTGGTTACATATGCGAGTATTTAGGTCCCCAGGAATGAATAGCACCAGGGCGTTACCTCCCGGACCCTGAGATAACTTCCATACTGGAGCATTTACTGCCGTACTGTGGGCTTGACTCTTGCACGCAGACCCGCTTTAACCATTTTCCACAGATGGCGCAGTTGTTATTACCTCCGCCAAGGAGGTTATGTTTTACCCCGTGTTGGTTTGTTGGTTTGCCTGTCTGTCTGTCCGTTGGCACGATTACTCAAAAAGTTTTGAACGAATGTTGAGGAAATTCTGTGGAAGGGTGGGCCATGGGCCAAGGAAGAAATGATATTTTGGGAACGATCCGGATCCTGATCCGCAGTATTCCGCACAATGTCTCCAGAAGTTCTCAATGAATTTATATGAAATCTGTGAAAAGGTGGGCCATTGACCAAGAAAGAATTGATAAAATTTTGAGGCGGATCCGGATCCTACATCCACGAAACCGGATCCGGGATTACTCAAAAAGCAATGTACGAATTATGATGAAATTTTGTGGAAGGGTGGGCCATGAGCCAAGGAAGAAGTGATTAAATATGGGGGAGGATCTGGATCCGGATCCGGTGTATTCCGCACAATATCTCGAAAAGTTCTCAATGAATTTCAGTGAAATTTTGTGGAAAGGTTGGCCATGGACCAAGAAACACTTGATTAAATTTGGGGGTGGATCAGGATCAGGATCTTATACCCAAGGATCCGGATCCGGATCCGGATCCTTTTTAATGACAGTGGCATTAGCGGAGGTATGCGATCTCTGAGCGCTTTCTAGTTCTGTTCTTGCTGCCCTCAGATAGCTGTATGTTCGAGCTAGAAGGGCTAGACGTAGCCTTTACCTAAATCAAAGCTAAAGGACTCATGAAACTGAACGAAATCGCCTGGCAGCAAGAAGAATAACTACAAATGATGTATTCTAAGTAACAGGGTCAGCAATAGGGAAAAGAAAAATAAAAAGGTGATCTAGAGAGCCCACCCTCCTCATCTCCACATCACCTTCCGCAACAAGTGCACACAAATACTGTGCATTAGTCTGCGAAAGCTGAAATAGAAAGTCTCTGGACTTCTTATAATCCCTCTTCAATAGCGTAAGAGCTTCATGGTCCTTCTAGAGTAGAAAGAAAGATTGAACTAGAACATATACCTAGAATTAGCGTTCTGGCCTTTTTTGGCCCGGGCAACGCCGGGTACCCCTCCTAGTGTATGATAATGGTATAGCACAGATTTCCGGCCGGAATCGGGTTACTTTGGGAAGCTTTCTATCACTTCTATCTCAGCGATTTATTTTCCAAGTATTAAGAGTCCCTTATAAATTCAGTACCAATTATGTTTCAGAATGGTTTGTAATCATAATAACCGATAGAATATTAACGAGTCATATGCAAAAATAAACCGGTATAGAAGTGACTGCAGACAACCCTTACGGAAATCAGAATGCGGTCCGTGGTGACATTCTGGTCGCGTTTGACTTGTATTACATGTTAATTCTATACCCTAAAAAGAACATACAGGTAGGTGGTTTGGAAGCTAGACTCCCTACACAAAAAGAAAAACTAAATATCAAGTAGGTAGATGAACAGGTAATATTTGAGATAAAGAGACGAGCAACCAAATAGGTAGGTAGTGTTCAGTATGCATCCGACATCTGAGTGCAAAGCACTGTTGGTGAAGGTGATCTGAATCACGCGGCTGTTGGATCAGAGGGTGAGACAAGTTAGTACTGGGACAGATTCTGGCAGTCAGTGGCAGCAGTGTTTAGTGTTCAGCGGCAGCAAAGGGCAGTGCCAGCCATGGTTAGTGAGGTCTGTGGTCAGTGGTAGCAGTGGATCGTAGTCAGTGTCAGCAGTGAATAGTGAGAGCAGTGAGCAGTGGCAGCAGTGGTTAGTGACAGCAGCGACCAGTGACAGTAGTGGTTAGTGTGTCAGTGGCAGCAGTGGTCAGTGGCGGCAATGGTTAGTGATAGCAGTTGTCAGTGGTGGAAGTGGTTAGTGAAAGCAGTTGCCATTGGCGCAGTGGTTAGTGAGAGCAGTGATCAGTGGCGGCAGTGGTTAGTGTGTCAGTGGCAGCAGTGGTCAGAGGCTGCAGTGGTTAATGAAAGCAGTGATCAGTGGCGGCAGTTGTTTGTGAGAGCAATGGTTAGTGAGAGCAGTGGCCATTGGCGGAAGTGGTTAGTGACAGCAGTGGTCAGTGGCGGTAGTGGTTGGTGAGAGCGGTGATCAGTAGCGGCAGTGGTTAGTGTGTCAGTGGCAGCAGTGGTTAGAGGTGGCAGTGGTTAATGCGAGCAGTGGCCATTGGCTGCAGTGGTTAGTGAGAGCAGTGGTCAGTGGCGGCAGTGGTTAGTGAAAGCAGTGATCAGTAGCGGCAGTGGTTAGTGGGAGCAGTGGTCAGTGGCGGCAGTGGTTAGTGAGAGCAGTAGTCAGTGGCGGCAGTGGTTAGTGAGAGCACTGGTCATTAACTACTGTGATCAATGGTTAGTGACAGCAGTGATCAATGTTTAGTGGCAGCAGTAGTCAGTGACAGCAGCAATTGGTACTTAGTGGTTAGTGGTAGAAGTGAGCAGTGGCAGAAGAGGTCAGTAACAGCTGAGGCCAGTGGTCAGTGGCAGTAGAAGCAGCAAAGCCGAGCCCCGGGATTTTTTTTTTTTTCCTAGCTCAGTCCCTGAACGTGTCTATGATCCAGCGGGATTGCATGTCTCGTTTACATTCTTAACGGAGCGGTCAGGCGGATGGAATGTGATGTAGGCTACTGATCTCTCCTGTGCCCTGCAAAATACATACTTTACAGTCAGGATGGAATTACTTGGGTATACCCTAATGTCGTCTGATCTGATTGTTCAGTGGAAATATAACACTTTGCATTATGTTTAGCAGAAGGCAAATAAGATTTTGTGGTAACTCTTAACATCATAAAATCAAATGATCTGATATAAATTGTTTTCGTCGTCATTATGCACCTCCTCCTCCTCCTCGTCCTCCTCCTCCTCCTCCTCCTCATCATCATCATCATCATCATTATCATCAGTCTATTGCCACTAATTCATAGAATGAGGGTACATACAAGTCAAAAGAAAAGATAAAAGTAGAGGAAAACTATAGTCAGACTGCCAGTGAAATGGACAACACTTTCATTCCCTCATCTTTCCTTGAAATTTTGAACTCCACTTCCTAGGACAAAGAGTTCGCTCAAAAATACTCTTCATAATTCCTTGAAAGAGAGAGAGAGAGAGAGAGAGAGAGAGAGAGAGAGAGAGAGAGAGAGAGAGAGAGAGAGAGAGAGAGAGAACAAAAAGAAAAGAAACATCTCGATTACTACCAGGTTAAAAGAGGACGAAATCTTTGTCATGAGCAGACTAATGCATGATTCTTCTGTCTATTTCTCTCGTCCTTCAGTTCTTTTGCTACTTCTACATTTTTTCTTTTTTTCGCTTATACAGTACTTAAAAGTTCTTCTATGTCCATCCATTTACTTTTGCTTCCCAGTCTACTATTACCTTCTGAGTCCAGTACATGACCACTTTACAACGTCTTATATGCATTCATTGTGACAATACCATGCAACCTTTATGTCCTCATATCATTCATCAACAGACGCCCATCATTCTTGTCCTATCTTGTACAATGAAAACAGAAGGAAGTGATTCGCTTGTATTTACACCTCTGGCATCCAGGTCCTTTCCCTGAGCCATGACTGCATCCCACAGCTTAACAAGCAAAGCCAACTGAGTCCTCTGCAGAGCCAGTTTTCACTTACAGCGCAGAAGGCCTGATTCTTGGCCTTCAGTCCTGACTCTTTTAAAATTCCAATTCGACGGAAAACAAACGAACGTTATGTTGCATTTCCCTCTAGGCCACGTCCCTCTCTTTATCCGTGTTATTTACACGTTCCCCTCTCCCTTTTGCTTCCGGCAGACTATAAATGAAGGAAGCAGGACGTACAAAAGCAGTTCTGTTAATCTGAAAGTGGTGACAGCGTGGAATAAAGAGAAAGTCGTATTATGACCACACCAATGCACGTGCTGTCATACTGTATTTTTGTATAATCTTTTCTTTTAGCTGACGTCCCATTCCAAATCGTATTTTTGTCGAGTGGAGTATGGATAGATGTTACTGAAATGACAAAACATCAAGACACATATTTTTACAAATGCATCCAACATCGAGAAATTATCCTGTAAACTCACCCACAATTCCACTACGGTATTCATTGCGTCGGGGATACAAGAAAAAAGAAAGAAAAGAAAAGGAAGATGAAAAAAAAGGGAACAAAAATGACAAAACCCAGTAGATTACACATACTTATTTTCATACTAAAAGTCATGCAATTAAGGCACTACAAATTAACTATGATTTTGTACAAGGATCTCAGGAACTTTATCAAATTATGTTTGATGTTAACACTATGCACACAGATCAGCGGAATATAAACAAGAAGGGACACTCGTACAGCGCAAAATCCGCTCCCTACATAATGATGATAGAACACAGCATCTGAGCTTGCCCCTTGCCCTATGACTCTGAATGGATTGTTTTCTGATCGAATTGCTTCATTATTTCATAATCCTCAACTCTTCCACTAAGTTTGTTCAAAACTGCATCAAAACTGTTTGAGTTGGCCTTGGCCTGTGTCTGGGATCTTTAATCTATTTTTCTTAAAATCGAAAATTTTCATCCATGGTTGATCCTCAGTCCTTCCACTAAGTTTGGTCCAAGTTGCCTCACAACTGTGCTATAAAATCGTATACTTGATCATTCTCAATGATCTTGACTTTTGACGGATTGTTTTCATAATCAAATACAAGTAACTTCATCCTTCTACTCACTTGAATCCTTCCATACAGCCTAGTTTAAAACAAATAGAAGCTGCTTAATTTGACCTTGCCATGTGATCTTGACCATTGACACAGTATTCTCAATATCAGTACGGCAACTACTTGGCGTATCGTCGACCCTCTACCAGTTTTGATTAAAGTTCTGTCAAAACTTCTAGTTATTTTGTTCACACAAGGCCACGCCCGGATCAAACTATGATCTTGCCCCGTAACCTTAATCACTGATTCATGGTTCTTAAAATCGGTTCCCTTCCTCCTTGCCTTACTATCCACCCTTCCGCAAAGTTGATCTAAACTGGATCAAAACTATTTGAGCTGACCTTGCCTCGTGACTTTTACATATGAACTTTACCTGTGACCTAGATATTAGACTGACTATTGATAGTCGAATCCCTTTGGTACTGTCCCACTCAGTTTCGTTTAAATCGGACAAAACTGCTTAACTTGAAATTGCATTGCCAACATGAAATTTTAGCTATTATTATAAGAAATCTGTAGGTCAAACGTTTGTCTGACCCTCCACCCCTCCACAAAGTTTATGTGAAATACAGTATATTATAGTGATTTACTTAACACTCAGACACATACGGCTCGAACTTTTTACCGTGCCATGTGACCTTAACCACTAAATTATTGTTCTCAAAATCTAGGTCCCTCGCTTCTTCCCTTACTTTCAATCCCTCCATCCTTTGTTGTAAATTGGATTGAAACTGCTAGGTTAACCTTGCTGTTTGACTTTGATTTTTGACTAGATTAGCCATCTGGTTAATCCTCAACTTTTGCACCAAGTTTGGTTAAAATCAAATCAAAACTGTTTGAGTTATACTCTTAACACACACACATGCACGCTCGGGAATCAACCAAAACGTAACACTTGCTCTTGCTTCGAAAGTGTGGGTGTAATTGATAAGTGTCCTAAACCAGAATTTGGTTGTGTTCTGCCTTGAATCATGTTGCTGCAGGATAATAATGATAATATCACTTATACCTTAATTGGAGTAATCACTGGCATCTACTTTTTGTTAGTCTAGATGACTCCCCCTTTCATGCTTGTCTTCCTCTCACTCTTATCTTGGTATCATTTACACCTTAACTGAAGTAAACGAGTGGCATCTGTTGCTGTTTTCCCATTTTACCTATCCACTGGTGCTAGAGAGGGACACCTTCGTGTGCTTGTGCCGATATGACCGGCTGGCCCCGTCGCTGGTCATACAAACATCCTTCATATCCCTCCCTACACCTCTAAAAGGAAGTTGGTAGTCTGCAGGTAAAAGGTAACTTCAGTCTGCAGTCCACTGTGTTAACATTCAGATGAGCCTGGGGTTACACTGCAATTACTACTACCTCCCCATTCATACACGTCTTCACCCATCCTCATTCTCTTTCTGACATGTTCTCATCTGATCAGCCCAGTTTGATGGAAGTCTATAAGGTCTGCCATTGAGTAAACCTATCGTTTTTGAGAACAATAAGTCAAAGACCAAGATCACAGGACAAAGCAGTCTTAGAAAGTTTTTTTCTGATAGACCAAACTTCGTGGAAATGTTGAAGAAAAGACAAAAATAAAAGAATTCAATCTGAAAATCGTCAAAGGTAATGTTCAAAAGGCAAGGCAAACTCAAACTACCTTGGATCAAGTTTTGAGAACAACTGGTCGAAAATCAGAGTAATACGGCAAGGTGAAAGTTCGAGTTGTGCATGTGTGCAAGAACAAAATAACTAAAACATTTCTGATCTGGTTTGGATCAAACTTGGTGGATGGGTTGATTCACCTAGCTTTTAAACAAAAGTCTGTCTTTCTGTCTATTGTTAGACACCCAAATCCCGCAAAAGAGTGGCTGCAAACAATTCGCCTCCATGTCGCCGTGTCCAACACTGCTTCACTGCCCTCCCACATCTCACACCCTCCTCTCTAACATACGTCTCCACTCCATCCGTCCATCTCATTCTTGGCCTCCCCATCACTCTCCCCCTCACTCTCCCTCCCTCCACCTCACACACATACACTCTCGCTTGTCTCTCGCTCTCCATCCTCTCTACATGGCTAAACAATCTCAATGTATTTCTCCTATCGCTTTCTATCACATCCACATCCACTCCACAACGCTCCTTCACTTCCTCATTTGTCAGTCTGTCTTTCTATGTATCTTCACATGCTCCTTTCAAATAACTCATTTCCACTGTCCTCACTCTTGACTTGTGTCCTTCCAACAAGGCCCAAGCTTCACTTACATACGTTTGAGTTGGTACCACAATAGGATCACGCAACGACATTTTTACTTCCATACTCACCTTCGTATTTCTTATCTCTGCATTCAAAGAACCAGCAACCTTTCTTCCTTGCTCTACACTTTTAAGCACTTCATCCTCCAAACTTCCATCCTTACTCAGCACACCACCTAGGTAGTTAAATGGACTAACATTGTCCATTTCCTCATCACCCAACCTCACTGTACATTCAGTGACTTCATTTCCCTCGAAGACTATAACTTTACTCTCTCCTACATTCATCTTTAGATTCCGTTTCTTACACATTCTTCCAGACTCATTCACCAAGCCTTGCAATTCCCCTTCGTCTTCACAGTATCATCTGCAAACAACAGTAGAAAAAGTTTCCAAACCCTACCTTATCTCATAAAGGCCGCTCCAACATCCACTGTCCTACCTTATACCTCTTTTATAACCCATCTGTATACAAATTGAACAATCGTGGAGACATGACGCATCCCAGTTTCAATAAAATATTCAGATAGAAATATTCACTCAGTTCACTATCCACACGCACTGCAGCCTTAGCACCCTCATACATGCACTTCACGGCATTCAACAACTTCCCATTTACTCCATATATTCCTAATATTTTCCACATTCCTTGTCAATCCACTCTGTCATAAGCTTTCTCCAAATACCAGGAAGGCGGCAAATAACTTTTTTCCCTTCTCTAGAAATTTTACCTCTCAAGACCTAAGGATGAATATTTGATCTACACAACCTCTTCCCTTCCTAAATCCTCCCTGTTCTTCTCCAACTAATCCATCCATCCATCCATCATCCAATCCTACATTGCCCCAAGAGGAGCGTAGGAGCCCAGGGCAAGACAGTTGGTCTCGACATTTAAGATGAGAGTGACCAGCCTCACTCATCCCTGGGTGCCATTACATGAGCAGTCAACCTCAACCACCCCTTGGATATAAATCTTCACCGGCTCAATCCGATTGGAGCGCAATAATTACCCAGTAAACCACCAGGTGCCACAATTTGGTTATACGATTACCATCCAGCGCAGTAAATGGTTTCCTGGTGTACAGGTGTACAGGTACACCACAGGAGACCGTGCAGAATTGAGATGGTCAACAGGCCATCAGGTGATCTAGACACACTTGTGCATTCCGTGGAACAGCCTCCCAACGATAATGAAAATAAAAACCATTTTCAATTCAAATAATACCGTTATCATAAATAATATATTAATAGTAATAGTAATACTAACAGATGACCAAGTAATAGTAATAGTAATAGATGACCACTAAAGTAATTATAATAGTAATAAAATAGAGAGCAACTGATATTAATAGTAATAGTAATAGAAACCCAGTAATAGACCCAACGTCTGGTCACCCGTAGGTAGAAGGACAAGGAAAGAATGAAGGATAGAAAGGCAGAAGAGGATGGAAGGAAAGAAGGATGAAAGAGAGGAAAAGGCAGACACCCGAGAGCAGCAATACATTGAGTGAGTGGATTCCTCTGTTATATCCCTAACTCAGTCATTAAGTATCCTACCACATACATTTCCCATTACATCCAGAAGACAAATGCCCCTATGATTACCACGCACTTTTTTATACCTTTTTCATTTGTACAGGGGAATTAATTATACCTGATTTCCAATCCTCCAGGATTCTACTTTCCTCCCAGGCCAATCTGCACATCTTCATTATCCATTCTACAACTATTTTTCCTCCATGCTTCATCATTTTTACCACACACTCCATCAATCTCTTGGGCTTTCCCCATTTCGACTTTCTTCATTCCTTCAACTGCTTCCATCCTACTGATCTCTTTCCCCCTTCTCTTGTGGTGTGAGAATGGCTGATCACTTCCCAGCCATTCTTCCAGCCACTTATACTCGCATTACTTTCATTGTCTATGGTTAACAGTTCCCTACAGTGTTCTCTCTCCACCTGCTCAGTTTCTCTCTCTTCTCCAGTAGGAATATACCATTTTTACCTTTCACTCTCCTGCTAACTTCTTTATCACCCTGTGTAACCCTCTTTACCTCTTTCCAAATAATTTTCTTACATTCCCCCCTCTGTTCACTCAAATTTCTTCCAAATTCCTCATCCACTCTTTTCATACTCTCTCTTGCTAATCTTTTCACCTCTCTCTTCCTCTCTACATATAACTCTCTCTTCTGTCTCTCATCTTCCCCCATGCTTCTGCTTCCCATCCACTCACTATATGTGTTCTTCTTTTGCACCACAACTTGTTTCACCTCCTCTTCAATCCACTATCCTGTTCCTTGCAACCCATTTCGTTTTCTCTTCACCCCACACCCCACCTCACTTCCTCCACAGACTTCTGGGAATATCTTGCACACCTCCACCATATGCTCAAAATCATATTTACCCAATCGCTCCTCCACTTCTCTCGTATATTCTGCCTTTTCTCCATCCTCTTTGCAACCCTTCTACCCTCCTTCTATGAACTACTTCGTCATGTCTTTCCCTTCTTCTATTCCTCCGTTTCATTTGAACCTTGACTTTCGCCACCACCAAGGGGTTGTCAGAAAGTCTACTCCCCCAACCTCTGTACGCTCTTGCATCCATTACATACCTATTCATTCTGTCATCCACATGCACGTAATCAGTCATTGTCCTCTGTTCTTTCAGTTCACCACCCACTCTTTCTTATCACATGCCATGTATACCTGCTGATCATTTTGTGCCAAAAGAGGGTATTGGTTATCACCAGCCCCCTCCCATCACAAATGTCTACTAGAGCATAGCCATTCTCATCCACTTCTGCAGGCACACCCCACACACCAACTGCTCCACCCACCTTCACATTCCCTACTTTTCCATTCATATCTCTAATCAAAAAGGCTCTTCCATTCCTCTCAAACTTTTCCATGCACGCTTATGCATTTGCACAGAACTCCTCTTTCACTCTGCTTGCATGTTCTTGTGTTGGAGTGCACACACACACACACACACACACACACACACACACACACACACACACACACACACACACACACACACACACACACACACACACACACACACACACACACACACACCGCTCGCTGGTGAAGTGGTAACGTTCTCGCTTGCCAACTGGTGAACGGGAGTTCGCGCCTCGCTCAGGTTGCGAAAAGTTTCACTGACGAAGTGGGTGGTTACTGTCCCCCTTGAGCAAGGGGACGGGTGTGTGCGTGTGTGAAGATCACAGCCTTGCCCTTAGATCGGACTATATGAGCTCTCAGCTCCCTTCCGGGAGGGTAAAAGCTGACGATCACGACCATCAAGTGATCCTGACCGACCCGGTGAATTACACACACACACACACACACACACACACACACACACACACACACACACGTTTGTAATCCTACTTTCAATCTTTAATACACAATCCTTGAACCAACTGATCCATACTTTCTTTTATTCTTCCATCTCTTGCACACAATACATACTCCCTCTTTTGATCTCTCATTCTCACCTACTCCCGCGCATATACCTCATCCATACTCCCAATCTCCTACACTCTCATCGCGCCATTTAATCTCAGTTATGACACGTATGTCCATTTTTGCACCCTCAAGCACCTGGACAATCTCTTTCTCTTTCACCTCATCATTCTTACCCCTTACGTTCCATGTTGCACTTCATACCATGTTTTTGTTAGGGCCTTGGTCGTCACCTGTTTGTCAGTCCTGGTCCGATACTTCTTGTTTGTATTTTTAGCTAGTCGTTTTTTTGTTGGGGGTACTAACCCTCCGCCAACCCACTTGCTGACACGTAGGGAACCCATGTTAGTTGGTTATAAGGTTACCACCCAGCATATTAAATGATTTCCTGATTTACAGGAAATCATTTGGCTTTGCCTCTCATTGTAGAGCTACCCTGAAATAGAGTACCACGACACTAAGTGAGTGATGAACCTCAGGATGAACGATAGGCTAAAGGTAGCATGGAAGGTCAATTTAAACAGTTTTTATCCGGTGTAAATAAATTTTTGTGGAAAAGCTGCAGGATAAAATAAGGATAAAGAAGTTTGATCTTGAGAATTAAACAAGGTCCAGGTCAAAGGAAATAGTTAAAGTTCAAGGTAATTAGGTAAAACAAACTCAAACAGTTGTAATTCGACATGAGTCAAAGTGAGTGAAAAGGTTAAGGATTAGGCAAGAATAAAGCAAGTCGATTTTGAAAGAAGAGACAGTAGTAAAGTGGATATGGAGAATGTGCAGACTGGCCTGGCAGGAGGTAGACTCCAGGGGGATTGGAAGTCAGGTACAATTATTCCCCTGCACAAAGAAGAAGAAGAAAAAGAAGTGTGTATTAATCATAGGGGCATTTGTCTTCTTAGTGTAATAATAAAATTGTATGGTAGGATACATATTGACAGAGTTAGCGAAATAACAGAGGAATTAGTTGGTGAACAGCAAGGAGATTTTAGGAAGGGAAGAGGTTGCATAGATCAGATATTCATTCTTAGGTGTTTGGTGGAAAAGTTTCTAGAGGAGGGAAACAGTTGTATGCGGCCTTCATGGACTTGGAGAAAACAAATGGCGGGGTGGATAGACAACGAATGTGGAAAATATTAAGAATATATGGAGTAAATGGGAAGCTGTTGAATGTCGTGAAGAGTATGTATGAGGGGGCTAAGGATGCAGTGCATGTGGATAGTTAATTGAGTGAATTTTTCAATTTGAATATTGGATTGAAGCAGGGATGTGTCTTGTCTCCTTAGTTGTTCAGTCTGTATATGGATGGTGTTATAAAAGAGATTCAAGGTAGGGAAGTAGATGCTGGAGTAGCTCTAATGAGAAAGGGCAACGTTTAGAAACTCATTGTACTGTTGTTTGCAGATGGTAATATGTTGTTAAGTGAAGACGAAAGGATAGGCAAGACTTGGTGAATGAGGTTGAAAGAGTGTGTAAAAAAACGGCATCTAATGATGAATGTAGGGAAGAGTAAAGTTACAGTCTTCGGGAGAAATTAAGCCACTGGAGGTACAGTGATGTTAGACGATGAGGAAATGGAAAATGCAAGTGCATTTAAGTGCTTGGGTAGTATGAGGATGGAAGTTTGGAGGGTTAAGTACTTGAAAGGGTACAACAAGGAAGAAAGGTTGCTGATTATTTGAAAGCAGAGAGAAGAAATTAGGAAGTGCGCATTGAAGAAAAAAAGTTCCTGCATAACAGTATTGTGATACCAACTCTAATGCATGGAACTGAAGCTTGGACCTTGTTGGAAGGACACAAGTCAAGAGTGAGAGCAGTGGAAATGAGTTACTCGAGAGCAGCCTGTGGGGTTACATGGAGAGACAAACTGACAAATGAGGAGTGAAGGAGTGTTGTGGTGTTGTTGTGAAAGAAAACGTTAGGAGAAATTCAGTGAGGTGTTTTGGCCATGTGGAGAGGATGGAAAGCAAGAGACTAACGAGGAGAGTCTATGAGAATGATGTGGAGGGAGGAGAGTGAGGGGGAGGCAAAGGATGAGATGTAAAGAGGTAGATAAGAGAGGGAAGTGTGAGCTGGGACCAGGGCAATGAAATGGCGGGGGACCGGGCGACAAGGAGGCGATTTGTTTGTGTCCATCTCTAACTGGCTTATGGCGTCAGGCAGTACATAGTAGATTGACCAATATATTTTGAGAGGGATCCGTCGAAGGCCAAGGTCACAGGGCAAAGTCAAATATGCGGCCCTTTGGCCATTTTGTGGGTGGAAGTATTGCATTCCGTGGGCACCATCCTGCTAACTATTTTCACACATTAAATTATCCCCTCCCAACCTCAGCTTCCCATTGACAGAAAAATGTAATGACGCAAAGAAATTCTAATTGGCCACTTGCGAGTTTTGAGCTAATAGGAAGTTCACAATGTTGGCACTGATCATTTTCTTAGTACATGTATTAGCATAGTCTTTTTTGTAAATAGATGCTTGTCTGAAAACAGTTTTGACATAATGTGAACCACTTTCTGAAGAATATTGTGTTTCGACTTAGCCATACTTAAGGAAATAATAAATAATTTCTTAACTAGTGTGAGAGGATGGACGGTCCTTGATATTGTACTTTCCATTTTCATAACAAAATGGAAGCATAACATTGTCCATGAAGAATTTTAGATAACGTCAAAGGTATTTTCACGAGATATTTTTCTATTTCAAACACGATTTTTCTGTTGCTACTAAAATCATCAGTCTTCATATTTTTTACTCTCCACATCAGAGGAGGGTGTTGTTATCACTGCGATCATTAGGTTTCCCTCAGTAGAGTTTGGCTGCAGGGGGGCAAGCTGGGCACAGACATTTAGTTTCTGGGCCAGAACTCAGAAAGTTTCACTATAGAGTAATTAAATTTCACATAGTTATGTCTCACAGTGGGCTGGTGCCTTTTGATAGGTAGAATGCTGTGTTTAAGTACCTCTTTTCTTTAATGTTGAACAAAAAATTCGATCCTGGGCTAGGACTCAGAAGCTAATACAGGTACAGGCCTCAGACTCTCCAGGAATATATGTTAGTACGCCTCTTAGTGACATTTGGTAGTCAGAATGCTATGAGATTTTATGATGTTAAGAAATTCCAAAAATACATGAAAGCGATTATCTTAATGCATTTTTCTATTAAAATTTTGCAACAGTTACACCAAGGAGGCAGAAATCATACATGATAAATAATTATAAGAACATCTAATTACATATGAAGTTTCATGACTGTACCTATTATGTAATAATAAGAAATGGCTGCCTAAATAAGAAAAAACAAAAAAAAGCACGTCATAATATTATCACACCAGCTCAAAACTGCATTATTACCATACTACTAAAACTTCTAAGTTTTAATGTCTCTGTATTATTCAATGGGGGGAGGGGGAGGGCCGTTATGCACTCGGTTAGGTGTGCAGGGAGGTGGGGGCAATGTGCTTGGTCAGATGGAGGGTTGCAACAGTGTAGCATTGCCTATGTTTTTAATTAACATGTAGCCCAAAACTCACCAGTGGCCATTTGGATGTGTTTCAGTGATACTAAAGAATGGAGAAAGAACAAATGGTGTTTAACAAACCTCACCCCACCATGCAAGGTCAAAGAATGAAAGCCCATGAGAAAGAATGAAAGCCCATATGAAACGTCCTATATCTTGACAACAGTAAATATCTCTATATTCAGCCAGTTTCGAGTTATAGTCTCCTGAATATCCATGACCATGAGCTTTACCTTTCAAGGTTATTTAAGGTCAAAGGTCATGGTACCAATTAAAAACTCATATGGGACTTCCTCTGTTTTGCTAATAGTAATAACTATCTTCAACCACTTATGACTTATGGCCCCCTGAATATCAGTGTCATTGACTTTGACCTCTCACGGTCATTTAAAGTCAAAGGTCAGGGTACCAATTACGAACGCATATATGACTTCCTGTGTGTTGATAACAGTTAATATCTATCTGCAAACAGTTTCGAGTTATAGCCCCCTAAATATCCTTGACCTTGAGTTTGACCTTTCAAGGTCACTGAAGGTCAAAGGTCTTGGTGCCAAATGTTGATATAGTAAATATCTCTATCTTCAACCAGTTTCAAGTTATAGCCTTCTGAAAATCGGTGACCTTGATCTTGACCATTCAGGGTCACTCGATTACCTCCAAAATTAAATCTCTTTCTTTTGACGCAAGTGCCCACATATCCTGAAAGTTTCATGCAATTTCATTCACCTGTTTTTTTTTTTTTTTTTCCGAAATGTTGCTGACAAACAAAGAAACAAACAAATATACAAACAAACAGACAAATAATCTCGACCAAAAACAATACCTCGCGGGATTCCGACCCGGGTGAGGTATTTAAATGGAAAAATAGCTACCAGTGCGGATGCTGACAGTTACAGAAATTGAGGTTAAAGTAAGTAGTGTGGTCGCTGACAATGTACTCAACATCCTTCAGGGTTAATAGAACATCCTACCTCATACTTGTCGCATACGGCTGCAGCGAAAAAGTCCTATATAATCGTTGCCGTAATACTTTCTAAACACCTTATTACACATACAGCAGTTCCTCAGAGTTCTATAGTATTGTTTCTCTGACACAATGTTGCGGACCAAAATCTGTCTATCCAGCATCCCTGTATTACAGTTTGCACTATATAGTAGTTTAATGGTGTCCTTCTTAACTGCTTTTTTTGTCATTAAAATTTCTCATTAAAAAACTGCCTTTGACGATCGAACAGTAAAGTTCTATCTCTGGAATGGCAATCCTAAAACAAAAATTTCGAAACAGTCCCTCTCAACTGTATTATGGACACAATGGAGTAGAAAAAAAAAAAAAAAAAAAAAAAAAAAAAAAAGGATCATTTGGGAACTATCTAGAAAGAGAATGAGGGTGGTTGAAGACATGAATGAATGGAGAAATAATTTGCGAAAAAGAGCAACAGATGCCAATGAATAATTCAGATATGGTGTAAATGGTATAAAGATGTCAAGTCACTTGAAAGGAAGGCATGCATGAGAGGAGAAAGTAGCTGGGAAAACAAACTGGGTGCCAGTGATTACTCCAGTTAAGGTAAAAATATTATCATTCTTCAGCGATGTGATCCAGTACAGAACATACCCAAATTCTAGATTAGAACTGTTACTCACATGCTCTAGAGAAACAAGGGCGGGTGTTACATTTTGCTGGATGTTTGTGTGCACAAGGATATTTAGACTACCAGGTCTCTTCTTCCAGTGATACTACACAGATGTGGTGACGTAACGACGTAGAGAACTGTCTCCTCCCATTTTTCTCCCCACTCCCCCCACTCACTCCCCAGCCTCTGCTGAGGGATGAGTGGGGGGAGCTGCTCTCGTGACAGCTATGGAAGAGAGCTAGAGGCGGACATACCGTGACTCCAAGCTTTTTTTTTTCTTTTTCTTTTTTTTTTTAAATCTGTTCAGTGCCATGTCGGCTTTATTTTGTTCTTGTTATCATCAGATGAATTTACCCGGATTAGAAAGAGGCTGTGGAGTGAAAGGGGTAGCAGAGTTAGCAAAATTATAATGAGCAAAATTATAATGAGAATGATGTAATAGTGAAGTCAATGTAATTCTTTATAATGCTCTCACCATACTTTCATCTCCCTTCCGTTCCTTGAACAATCATGTATTCCATGTTTTAATATAATTAACTGGAGCATGGAACCTGAAGTTAGGATATATAATTTGCTCATTAAACAGAGACCTGAGAAAAAGGGGTAGAGACGGGAGAGAAAGAGGGTAGAGGAAGGAAAACTGTGGGGATAGTTGCCAAACACTTCGAAAATACTACCAAATCAGTTTAATCCTACTGTATGCAATTACCTATTAGAATGCACATCAGGTCGAACAGTAAAGGTGATTCCTAAGTTTATTATTTAAACTTGACTGGACGTGGGCGAGAGATGAAACAATTATTATTGTGGAGACATATGAACATTAGAAACACCCTTGACTAGTTACTCCATTTTGTCAAATTTGGCTAAATGAACGCATGATCAACTGATTTTTCATTACATTGAAATGTTATACTCCACAAATATATACAAGTACGGTAATGAACAATAATGCTATCACAGAACATAAGATGAAACAATTATTAACTGTTTATCAATGTCTGGCAACCTCTTCTAAGGTGTGCCATGCCGTGACGGTGTGTGCGAGCTGGGCACAAATTTGCCTCTGTATGACAAGACCTGGTAGTCTTATTGACTTAATGTGCGTGTGTGTGTGTGTGTGTGTGTGTGTGTGTGTGTGTGTGTGTGTGAATAAAATGACCCAAGCAATTTATATCTGATCTTAACAAACCTGGTGGAAGTGTTGAGGGACTGCCAAATGGCTTGATGAAATTTCGAGAATAATAGGTCAAGGGTCAAAGTCACAGTTCGCGGTCAAAATCGAACTAACAACGTCAATTTAAGCAAGTTTTATCCGATTCTGACGAAACATGGTGAATGGGTTAAGAATGAGGCAAGAAGGAAGAGATTCGATGTGAGATCAGTCAGTAAATGGTCAAGATCATGGAACCAAGTTAATGTTCGATTCCTATGTCTGTGAGTGAAACACACACACACACACACACACACACACACACACACACACACACACACACACACACACACACACACACAGTTTTTATTTGATTTGGATCAAACTTGGTGGAAGGACTAAAGATCACCCAAGTGGTTGACCTCTTGTTTTGTAGAACAATACATCAACGGTCATGGTCACATGGCAAGGGCAACTTACGAGTATATAGCTTTTGACTGAACTAGACCAATATTGTGGAAGGAATCAGGGTAGGGTATGAGTAAAGGCTTTTTTTTTTTTCTTTTTTCTTTTTCTTAGGTCAATCAGTCATAGGGAGATGTCAAAAGTCAAAGTCACAAGGGAAGTTTAACTCAGTCTGTTCCAATTTGATTTGGACCAAACTTACAGGAAGGAACAAAGGGTTAGGCATGAGTGAAGTTTGCAGTCGGTTGAAAATCAGGCCACAGGGCAGTATCAAAAGTTTGACACACAGAACAATGTGTAAGAGCGGATGTTGCACTGTCTGATTACATACTTTGCATTCCCAGACTGTTACAGTTCATACCTACTGTTAAAAAAAAAAAAAAAAAAAAATCCCTCAGCAACTTTATTTCGTATACCAAAGTTTCTTGCTTGTCTATTAATTTTTAAGTTACAGACAGTAGTTACTGTTTTCTAGTATAAGATATAAGTTATACTAACTTCTGATCATTAAACGTGAATAAGATGATTTCTACAACTCGAATAAACATGTTACTTTACAGCGCATTACTATTCGACCATGAAACATAATACAAGGATACTGACACTGGTGTTGAGATATTTCATGTAGTGTTGCAATCTTTGTTCTAGGGGGAGGGGGACTACAGCATAATATTACATGGATCGGATGTATTTCATTAAAAAAAAGAAAAAAAAAAGAAAACTAATACTTCTTTTCCTATGTTCGTACGGACCTTCATTGAGAATATTTTTGTGTCTTGGTGAACTGTACTATGGAACTGAAGTTTTTATGCATCTTTTTATTACTCTTAGGGTTTACTTGTAGGGGTTTCCCTTGGTTATGGCTGCCAAGATAAGAAACCCAATTTGGGCTAGTGTAATAGATTGTTGCCTGGATGAGCTGTCTACAAATCATTCTCAATGATTCTCGGTGTTGAGTGTGTTTTAAGAGAGGCCTTGGTACTGACATTGCTTATATGCTGAGGAAGGGTCATGTGCGTGCGTACCTTGCTCGGTGGTTTTCAGTGGAGTCCATCTGGAACCAGGTTAAGAATTTCAAATACAAGGGGAAAAATTTTGGCCAGGGGAGAAGATGGAAATTAAATAAAGAGATGTGTAACCTGACAAACTTTCCCTTTATGTCGCGAGACTACTTCATACTCATGAGCGATAGCAGCGAGAGGCAAATATCTGGAAATGTTGTTTGGTACGACAGTTTGATTTTGATTGGGACTGTTGGGACTTTCAGTTCTTGAAATCTGGTGAATCCAAAGCATTGATTTCATATCCTGCAGATATTTTTGGTAGACTGAATGCATTAAATAAGGAAATGCAAAGTAATCCAGACGTTCTCACGAACTGCAAAACCAGAATATGCGACTTTTAAATAAACTGAACTTTTGGAAGACTCAGATGAGTCCCACTTCACACATCTTAACAATGTGAACCTTTGTATGATTACTGAATCACCTCTGAGCATCTATGCGGCTATATGTTAAGATGAACAATATTTTTACGGGCCTCCAACAGTTGAACTTTTCATCTTAAATTACACAGCCATTTCGTTTTAATTACGGTAATAAGGAGCGTCCGGCTATAAATGACCTGTAAAACGGTGACAGTGTGGAACCGAACCGTGCCTTAAAATAAAATAAAAAAAAAGTGCCTCGATCTCAAAGTAAGTGTCAAGCATAACGAATTAGCTACAGAGTAGTGACAAGTACTTCTGGCATTTCTGATCACATAGCCCTTCACTGCTGTGCTGGATAATTTACCAAAAGCATGAGGACATGATTAGCAACATTTTTGCGAGCCTGACGAACATAGGCCATAATAACCTGTTTTCTCATCGTTTTTCTTATTTAGTTTCGCATTACAGGCTAATGATTCTCACTAAAGCTGTAGAAATCAAATGGAAATCTAATGGTGGCATACAGCTGATTTTTTATTTTTTGTGGAGTCGGGTGGGAGGAGAATGGTCACCATTTTTTAACTGCTTTCTTTTGTAGAAATTAATAAAAGCTGTTTTCTTCCTCTATATTTGGCCAGATAATAACCAATTATTTACTAGAGAAATATTGATTGGTCTATAAATTAACATACTTTTATTAATTACTGCTGTAAAAATAAACAAAGGAAGCAAATAATTTATTCTTTCAAGATGATTTGACCACTCTCCGGCTAAAATGGTGGAAATCTTTATACTCCTCAGACCTGCCTGGGTCACATTTTTTCAAAATTCTGAAAATGATTGTTTTTCTTATAGATATGCAGGTAAGTGTCTGGTGCACCCGGTTATGCGTTTTTTTTTTTTTTTTTCTTATTTCCCTACCCATGGAGAAGAGTTCTGCCTTTATCTCTGGGGTAGCAAGCACCATACCGGGAGCATACAGGCCGGCATTGAGAGGGGGTGGTGGGCTAGGAGAAGGCGCTAAAAAGACGTCCTACCGTAGTGATATACAACACTGACAGTCCGAGTGCTTGGACGGTCTAGAAGGTTCATGTAAACAAGCCAGTGACCATCGTTTCCATCCCAAATTGTTATGCAATTTTTTTAATAAGCATGATAAATTGACACCATTGACACTTGTTTCAAGCATCTATTGACGCCTGTGGCAAGGAAGAGGACAGGGAGGATATGAAGAGCCTGGGATCGCTAAGAGGGAGTCTGATGGCGTTGAGAGATACTGGTCTAAAGTATTTAAAATAATAAATGAGGCGTGTGGCTTCAGGGTGTATTTGAGGTTCTTTATTTTTTAAGAGAGAAGAGAGTGATATTTGCTTTGACAGTAAGACAGTTATAATGTATGTGTTAGAGAGTTTTCTTTTAAGTGTAAGTAACATTGGAATTTGTTTGTTGCATGTTGAGTATCGGAGCGTTGTGTTGTTACTGGCAAATTGTCAGCAAATGGCATATCTATTACGGGAGTATGGAATTATTGGACCATAGAGAGAGAACTTCAAATTGAGGATGAGAGGGAGTATTCTAAATCTGGATCGTTTCCTTTTGATGAGTACATTACTTTGTCTGCCTGCAAGGAATTTGGCTAGCCACTTTGTGTCATCTGTCATATTGTATGCTTGTGTTCAAAATTCGTTTATGATACTCTGTCAGAGGGTTTCTCTATAGCTGTTGCTGACAGTGTGGTTCTTAGTGGGAGAGGCTTCAAGTTCAAACCTTCCTGGATGAACAGAATGTTCGCAGGGGTGTTCATAACTAATAGCATATATATGGGACTTGAGTCATGCTCATAATGTCCCTTCTTCTTTGACTACTTTCTGTAGCACTCGTTAAGAGAGAGCAGATGTTACATTTTGATTGGTGTCTGCATATGTATGTGTGTTAAACAAATAAACCACTATTTATGTGAGTTTAATAAAAATTCACGGAAAGGTTAAAGGTCGTCCAATCAGCATATTGCAATTTTTATTTTTAACACAATAGGCCAGAGACCAAGGTCACAGAGATAGGTCAAAATCTGATCAGTCAAAACCAACTTAAGCAGTTCTTATATAAGTTAGCCAAACAGGCAAAAGGAAGATGGCAAGGAAAGAATAAGGTAAATTAGTTTTGAGAAATATCAGTCAAAAGTAAAGGTCACAGGGTAAGATGAAAGTTCGACCCGTGTGTGTACGCACGTCTGTTAATAAAATAGCTCAAAAGTTTCTATCTGATAAGAACCAAACTTTGGGAACAATAAATCAAAGGTCAAGATCATAGGCTTAGGTGAAGTTGAATTCAATTTTTCATCCGGTATAGACCAAATAATGCGAAAGCATTTAGAGAAGATAAGAATAAAAGTATTCTTTTTGGATCACAGGGAAAGGTAAAAAGTCAGGGTCACAGGCCAAAGGCCAAGACAATACAGTTTTGATCCAGTTTCAACCTACTTGATGGAAGGTTAAGGGCTAAGCAAGAATAAAGAGATTCAGTTTTTTTTTTTTTTTTTTTTTTTTTAGAACATTGTCAAAAAACAAGGTCATAGGGCAAGGTTAAGGTTCGAAATGCTTGCTTCTGCGTGAATGAAATAACTAAAACAGTGTTGGCTAGATCTCATCAAACTTGATGCATGAGTTGAGAATCATCCAAGAAGTTGACTTATTGGTTTTTGAAAACAGTAGATTAAAGGTGAAGGTCACATGTCGATATCAATTTAAAAACCTTTTATCCGACACCTAAACAGCTTTTATCCGATAATTAAACAACTTTTATCTGATGGGATCTAAACTCTGTGGAAAGATTCAGGTTCGAAAGAGGAAAATAGATTCGATTCCGAGAACAATCAATCAGAAGTTAGGGACACAGTGAAACGTCAAAAGGTAAGCTCACTTGGCGTAGGTAACTCAAACAGCTTTGAACTGATTTGAACCAAAGTTGTTGGAGAGTTTAGGGTTAGAGATGATTGAAATAATTAGTTTTTGAGAATAATCTGTCAAAGTTCAGGGTCATAGGGCAGGATAGTATATTCGTCCCTTAAACCAGTTGGTGGGCGTGGGTGCTGCACTCCGAGTGCTCCTTCATGTTTGCAAAAAATTTCCTACAACTTCTGAATGGTTTTGCTACAGAGAACTACAGAGAACAACCGTACATTTGTTGGCTGGTATCACGAGTCATTTGCTATCATCGGAAAATTGTGATTCCTTATTAACTTCATTTTTAATTTTCTGAAATATTTGGCTGTGGTCTGTTTACTTTATTCGCTAGTGTTATGAAGTACCTGTAGATCTTATCAATTTTCTGTCATCTTCTCACACATCTGTACAAATATTCACGGCTCCTCTTTTCTTCTTTGTTTCCAAGAGAGTCATTTCAGTTGTGTCAGCCTGTCTTTATGAATTAAGTTCCTCAAATGAAGATATCTTATAGCTTTAATCTTCACCTTTTTAGCTATTATTTTTCACTTTAGATTGAACTCTGTCAAATGAAATTTTCTCCCAAGATGCAAACTCCACATTGGGCCACATACAGGATTTCATTAAAGTTGAAATGGAAACATTCATTCCCCATCACAGTTACAGAAAAAGATGTAATTCACTTAGATGGTTTGTCCACAATTGTGCTGCTGTAACAGAACATAAAACAATAGCCTATAACACTTATACAAGGACCAAAACAAAAAAAGCCTTTAACTATTATAGAAATATCAGAAACCATGCCAAAACTGTTATCAGTCTTTCTAAATCAAACTGTCTTCATATACAAGCTAACAAACTACTAAACAACCCAAATGATAACAAAATATTCTGGTCTACCTTTAATTCATTCAAATCTAACTTCACTACCACCTCTTCTATTCCATCGTTACAGTCCCCCAGTGGAAATCTAGTAAGTGACCCACGTGGAAAAGCCAACCTTCTTGATATTTTTTAAAGAAACTTAACCCTAAACACAGAAAATCACAAAATTCTTGTACTTAATTTTGATTCCCCTCAAATAACTCCTTTCAAGATTCACAAAAGATACGTACAAGCTGTATTACAGAATCTCTCAGTAGACAAAACTACTGGTCCAGATGAAAGTCCTTCAATAGTACTTAAAATTGCTCCACAGTGTTGGCTTCTGTATTGGCAAAATTTTTCCGCTTATGCATCTGTACCTCAAGTTTCCAGCCTCTTGCAAAGAAGCAAATATCCATCTTGTTCCTAAAAAGGGGGCCACTTCTTATCCACCAAACTGTAGACCAATCGCTATAACTTCCATTCTCTGTAAAGTTTTTGAGACACTAATAAACAAACACATAGTCAAGCTCCTAGAAATCGATAAATTAATCAATGATCGGCAGCATGGATTTAGACAAGAACATTCAACTGTAGACATTCTTTGCCTTTTTACCCATCAGATTAACAAAATAATAGACCAACATCGTGAAACACACAAAATAGCACTTGATATTTCAAAATCATTTCACAGATTATGGCACCGAGCAATATTGTCTAAGATGTCACGCTATGGCCTTGCATCACTGGTTCCTCTGATGTCTTCTTACCTTCATAATAGGAAAATACGGGTCATAGTAGATGGAATTTATTCTCAGTTTCATTCCATAAATACTGGCGTACATCAGGGATCAGTTTTGGCCCCAACCCTCTTTCTCAGTTAAATAAATGATCTCCTATCTGTCACTCATAGCCCAATACACTCTTATGCTGATGACTCGACAGTTCATAGTTCTTTCACAGTACCTACTTTACAATATATGATATAATTTCCCAAATAAACACAGCATTCTCTCTGAACCAGGACCTTTCTAAAATTAATCAATGGGGACAAACAAATCTGGTCTCATTTATTGCTCAGAAAACTAAATGCACTAATTTCTCCCACAGAAAGAATCCCTCAGAATCCCACATAATTTTAAATGATGTCAGTATTCGCATATCCACTACAATTGCTATCCTAGGTGTTACTCTAAATCCCAACCTAAGCTGGACAGCTTATCTTAAATCCTTTTCTAAAAATGCTTCTTAAAAATTGGACTTCAGTACAGAGTTCGTGATTTCTTCACTGACGAACAGTTGGCCACAATATACAAAAGTCATATGCGTTCTCAGGTTGAATACTGTTCGCCATGGTGGAGTGGATGTGGAGCGGTTGCATTGAGGCGGTTGGACAAAATTCAAAATAAAACCATTAGATTAATCAGTAATCCTGACATGACGCAGAACCTTCCTCCATTATTAGTACGTAGAAATGTTGCATCTTTAGCATTATTCTACCGATATTTTTACCATAAATGCATCACGTTTTCTCCCGAAATACTTGGGCAGCTGAGAGCGCCCATGAACTTACACTTTCCTCCGCAATGCAGAACCTACGCTTATCAAAATTCATTTATCCCCAGAACAAGTACTCTCTGGAATTCACTTCCTGGGAGTTGCTTTCCACAAACATTTAATTCACTCTTATTTAAATCCAGTTGTTATAAATATTTTATGAATGGAGGATGCCTTTAGGCACACGGACTAGTTTTTTTTAATATCCTTAGTTTTTCCTTCCTCCATTCATTGTCTCATATATATATATATATATATATATATATATATATATATATATATATATATATATACTGTATACTGTATATGTGTTTGTATTATAAGTGACGAGTGCGGGTGTTTCAATATGAATGCCACAGTCACACACTCGCGGCGGAGTTAGCCTCTCCATACTCTAGAGCTCAGTGGTTAGCATTCATCACATTAAAAGTCAATGCATGTTTAATTTGAAACACTTATCATTTGTCAAAGAGAGTAATGTGGCATCTGGCGAATGCTGAAGAGAATTTAATGACTATACCTTATAAAAAAAGGCACAATTTATGAATCCAAAATCATGCAAAGTCGAAGCCAACAACTGATATTGCAAGTACAAAACTTGGTGCAGGCGTGTGCATACAATCTTCTTCTGATTCCTATAAATATTTTGGAGCCAAATGCTTCATGTTAGTATTATATATAAACCTAAATGTCTGAAACTTTTATTTGATTAAAACTATATTAAAAGACATGACTGGGAATGTAAGTACTGTAATTGGTTTTAAGCCATGAAGAATATTTGTCCCATGGTTTAGACTGTTAGTTTAGTTAGTGTAGTAACTCCCTGCAACTTTATCATACTAAAGTTTCTTTTCCTCATTTTATTGAGTAAAAATGTTCATAAACTTATAGTCAAAGAAGTAGTAAAGGAAACACTTACAAAACAGTAGTTTAGTTGACCAGACCACTTTTTTTTTTTTTTTTTTCAAATTAAGTTATCAGGTGAAGACTGGCAACTTCTGGGAGTCTGTGAATGCTCCTAATTAACCTGCCGAGTGCCGGAGCCGTACAGGTACGGCCGTGCCTACGTCTGCGGACAGTCCCAGAGCCATACATGTACGGTCTGTAATTACAACCGGCGTCAACATATGAATTTTCAAATTTGGCTGGAGATGACTGGCATGGAAACGCACGCACCCTTTCCGCATCTGTACCTACTTCCTATATCATCTATATACCCAACAAGAGTGTCCTTGGCTCGAATAGCATAGTTACCGATGAAGAAAACGAAGATTCCTACCTCAACTCAATGGCTGTTGGCGGCGGCCGATAAAGTCTATGGGCGTTGCTCCGAAGTTTTCAGCCACCTGCTCAGGGAGAATCGACCTCAAAATCGACCTAAATGGCTTCTGAGAGTATTTTTATGGTTATTCACCATATTTTCTCATAATATCTAACCTATCTAACAAAAAAAAAGGGTCGAAAATTGGTCGGCACCACGGCTCCATGAGGGTCCAAAGTCTGCTGGCACATGGCAGGTTAATAGGCTCCAGCCGCAGCAGATGGTTTGACCAGACGGTGGCAGATAATGCAATTTTTCAAGATAATCATGCAAATGATGACAGAAGTGCCAAATTTGGCATGGTAATTTTCTAATGGTTACTAGTCAAGTCTGCCTGATTGGCCATTTGAAAATCCAAGATGGCAGCCAATATTCAAGATGGCCACCATATTGACCTTCAAAAGTTGACTTTTCTCATAGAAATTTATGAAGTTGGTCAATCCAAGTGATCTTGGTGTCGATATGTATGTTTCCATGCATGCTCAGAAGACTTTTTATAGTTTTAAGTCCATTGTAACATTTTTATCAACATAAAATAACATTTTTTGTAAAAGAAATATAACAGAAATGAACTTACTGAAAAAAAAATACTCACTATTAGCACTGGTTCCTATGACTTCTCCTGGCAGTGCATCACTGTGCATTTACTGCTGTTCACATATGCAGCTGCAAACTGCTGTGCAGGAAAGTCCAGAGTGAAAGCATTTGCATCTCTGGTTGCAGTCTTTCTTACCAGAACATTTGGTCCGCATCTGACAGCATGTCACAGTTGGGGAAGAGTCGTCCAACGCATCTGCCGTGCCTTTACCTTCTGCATCCACCTGCAGTTGACAGGACTGTTGGTTTCTGGACTAGAGATTGTTGCCTGGCCCACATGATACCAGCCTGGTAGGTAGCCCTCTCTGCATGTTCCTTGACGGCTGCCTGGGTTGGTGGAATAGTCATATGGTCTCAGCTCACTGCAAAAGAGATTTAGTTTTGCCTCATCTACATCAGTGACTGCACTAGATCTCTCATACATAAGGCCAACAAATATTTCCCGCTTCTGTAGGTCAGCATCAGCATCTGTTTTTGGACATTGGCTGAGTTTGGTGAATGTTTCTGAAACTTCATCACAAACATTCCATGTCTGCCATGCAGCTTTCTTGTCTTTCCCACGGTAGCCAAACACAACTTCACAGACAGTGAAAGCATGAAAATATAGGATTCCATTAGCTTTCTTAGGACCTATCGCAGAAACTACAGTCTGAACTGGAATTCCATCAATGACTGGCTCCTTGGCCAAAGGCAATCCACATGTTATCAAGATCAAGCTCCTATAGTGATGGCAGTACAGATACTGCTATGGCGACCACATCAGTGTCATTGCCTTTGATGATGAGGGACTTGCTACCTTCCACTGCTATATCCCTAGCATGCATAAATATTTGTGTGTCTGCTTCCTCTTGACAGCATGGAGCCACAGTTTCTAGGGGCTTCTCTGTGTTGCTAATGGCATCCTCCCCCTTTCACAATCAGTGTGCTTGTCATCTGTGCATCACACATTTTCTTCACGAGAAAATGGAATAGTTCTGTCTTGTTTTTGTCATCTCACAGAAAGCTTGTCCAGTTTTGGGGAGCCTTACAGGTTCTTGTAACTCTTCTGATCCCCTGCCCTCGTTTCGACCTAGCTTCAGACTTCAGACTTGACTTCTTGTACACATCAAACACTACATTCACCTTACCATACTTGGCACCACAGAATTCCACTTTGGGCAGGATGTTTTCTCTGGCATAGGCATCGAATGTCTTTGAGGTGCGTAGAGGCAGGACATTTATCAGTGCGAAGCCATCTGTGATAATAGCATCTCCATGTTGTTCTCTTCTGTAGCAATCACTTATGCCTGAAGAATTTCAGCCCGCTATGGCTTTTAACATGGATGAAGCTTGCCATTGCCACTGAGGGAGGCACGAGCTGACTGGTTCTCATGCTTGAAGAATTCTTGCAAGTCACACTGTCTGTTCTGACTGGAGATGAAGAGTCGCAAGAACAGTTGACAGTCATCTTTCAGTACCTTTTCTTGATTGAATGGAATAGAGGAATATTCCTTGCCAAGCTCTTGTAACTGTCATCTCATTTTTTGGAAGGATTTGCATGTGGAGACTTAAGATTTTCCTTCTTGTCTTGTTGACAAAGACAACAATTTGCCCAGTCAGTGAGGAATGATTTGTTGGTAGATTTTGTGTCCGTAACTATTTTTGATCTTCAGGGCCGAGGGTTTATCCTTTTACTACCCTGATGAGCACTTTCTTGCATAGGATACAACTAGGTTCGTGCCATTGGCCCCACACCTAGTCCGATCGTTCATCCAGTGTCATTACTCCCGTGTGATCTGTACACCATCCAGATAACTAAAACCCCATTATCCTTGGCTCGGCTCTCCCGCGCTGGCACATCCTGTCATTCTAGGTACGGCTGCTTAACTGATTTTGGTGTTGGTTAAGCAGCATTTGGGACACTTAGCTGTTGCAGTATAACATGCCTTTTCTTAGCTGACACTGAACCCCATGCCAGGTTGCACAGCAGTGATGTCACCAGTGAGCCCTGGTAGTGCCCGACAATCACTCCCTTACATGCAGAGACCCTATGCTTGCTACCCTCACCTAGTTTAGCCTGTGAGTCAATGCAGTGGCCGTTGTTGTGTACATGCAACTTCTAGAAGTCATGGGAGAAAGCTGGGCCAATGGTGTGGACCAGTGTCAGCAGTCCATGGAAAGCATTTGGCTGAATGCTGAAACAAAGGTATAACCTCTACGACTAGGACCCTACACCCCGTGTGTTATATAAGTTGCTACTGATATGTACAATGTTGCAAGCCAACAAACCATTCACTCAGGAAAAAAAACATACAATCAGTACATCAAACTAGTCATAAATATGATAAATATATACCTGAGAGTATCAGAAAGAGAGAGAAAAAATCTAAGTATGCTTGAAAACATACATATCGACACTAGATCTTTTAGACTGAACAACTACATCAATTTCTATTTTTAGAAAATCATCTTTCGAAGGTCAATTTGGCAGCCCTCTTGAAAAATGGCCGCCGTCTTGTATTTCCAAATGGCCAATCAGGCAGACTTGACTAGTAACCATTAGAGAATTCCCATGCCAAAAATTTGGCGCTTCTGTCATCATTTGCATGATTACCTTGAAAAATTGCATTATCTGCCACCGTCTGGTCAAACCATCTGCTGCGCCCCTAGGGTATGATCATGTCAAATTTCATGCTTGTACCACCATTTGCACGATTTTCCCATTATTCGCTCAGCTATAAGATTCATAGATCTTACACCGAACTGGTTAAATTCCCCAGTCAGGATGTGAGAGCGCAGACCTTTCTTAATGTTAATCTCACACACACACACACACACACACACATACACACACACACACACACACACACACACACACACACACACACACAGAAAGAGAGAGAGAGAGAGAGAGAGAGAGAGAGAGAGAGATCATCATCATCATCAGCAGCAGCAGCAACAGCAGCAGCAGCAGCAAACAAATCTCAATTGTGATCATCTATGCCCTTGTCATTCAACACCCACACCCACGTCAAAGCCAGTGTGGTGAACAAGAATTACAAGCAGTGACGATATGTATGATTAAACTTCCTCGTATGCAGGGTGTTGCACCATTAATAGAAACGAAAATTGTCTTATGACCACTATAAAGCCAGGTGGTCTTGGGGGTTAAGGCTCTTCACCCCACCTGGATGGCTCCCAAATTTGAATCCGGGCTGGGACAGGGAGCAGTTTAAGGAATTTCATATGGCATACTTTGCTGACCGACTAGAAGACCCGCCGACATAATAAAAATACCCCCGCTAATACCAGTACATCAGTCCAGTATGAAAGCCTTAATATGTATTCAATATGGATGGTATGTGTTAGAGCCCAAGTGGTGATAAGTGCAAGTGTATGGTTTCAGAAGGATCAGTGGAACTTGGAAACCGGCTGTGAAACCTATGTCCAGTGTAGGACACATTTTAATAAAATCCCGGGGGCAGTTAGACATTACTGATCACTACTGGCAATCAGGGGCGAGTGAGACTGGTTAACCCTCATCTTGCCGGGTCTGTGTAGCCCGGCCCAGGGCACTTACGCTGTTGATGGAACAAAGAAGGACTGGAAGACACATAGATGCTGGTGGATACTGAATGCCCGTGTATATTCTGTGGCTACTATCTGGCCTTCAGTTACCATATTGATCAACCATATACATAGTACATAAAACTGTACTAGAATCCTTTACGAGAAAGTTCAGAATGAAATTATCTTACTAGTTACGTTTTGCAGTCTGGAGTGTTGTAAAACGCAAGTCAGGGACAATCAGTATCTTCCTGTGCTCATCGCAAGAAAGCCATAATTTGGAGCTGTGAAATCTTAAACACTTTTTCCAGTAAAGCAAAATAGTCTGAAAGAGGAAATATTCGAATGAAGACGCCATCGTGCAAAAAAGGAACTGTGCCCATGGAACTTTATGTAGTTTATTCAACCTGTAGAAGTCATTTCTTAGTAAAGAAGATACTGAAGGTCATATAAAACCTCTCCAGTTCAAAGCTGTCTCCCAAGCTGAATAAGATCGTCTGTGAGTAGCAAGAATAAATTGGTAGAATCGTCAAGGTAATGGTGAGATGAGCGGAGATCGCTTTAGTCCATTCATTGTGAGATCTCAGTTCGATCCTGAATAAAATCGTCTGATAGCAGCAAGAAAATGAAAAATAACACATTGTGCTCAGCAAACGGAGTTTCCATAAAAGGAAATGAGCAAAACAACCTTCCTTCAAAAATATTAAAATGAATACGGAAAGCAAGTGGAAAACATTAAGCATTAAGAGCTAAAAACACCCACGCCCAGAGGAAAGTGATACTGTCTCATTACCATCAGTTTTTGCACCAGAAACTTGGCGCTTCTGTCTCGAGGAATTTTAGTCTCGCCTCTAAAGCAAGTCGTAATGAACAATTAGGAACCAAGCAAAATTGCTGGCTCTCTTTTTTTCCCGTCATTAGCCTCCTTTACGCTTCTAATTGTTTTTTTCTCCGGCTGCAGTTCCTGTCATGGAGGTATTTAAAGCATGACTAATAGCGTATTTAAAATTCCATTCAGCGCCAAGCGATCTGTAAGTCGAATGGAAAAAACTTATAATTCCCTTCATAAGGAAGACATTAAATCCTTGCGTGGATATCTTGCACGTGAAATTGTCTACTCGTCTGTGGCACAATTTTAACGTCAGGTTTGATTATCACGAGTCCTGCCTGTGTCAAATAGAAGCTTGTGCATACAGACGTTTGTGCAAATAAAAGATTCTTAACTTAAAAGAGAATGGACACATGTGCATTTAGTGGCTTGTGCATAATATACAGTAGCAGCTTGTACAAACTGAAACCTCTGCATATTAAAGCCTGTGCCAATAGAAGCTGGAGCATATTGAAACTTCTCCATTTAAAAGTTTGTGCAAATAGTATCTTTTGCAGCAAGGAGCTTGTGCAAATACTGTAGAAGTCAATGCCAACAGATAATTATGCAAGTATAAGCTTGTGTAATTAGAAGCACATGTTTATAATGTGAGGAGCCAGGCGAGAACTCAACAGGACGCGCCCGGGGAGTCGGGAACTTTTACCACAGGGCGGAAACAAGAAAGCGGAGACCCAAGTTTTGTTTAATGTGTACAACTGCGCAACGAGTAGAGCTGAATCATTGCACCGAGCTACAGTGCTCTAATAAAAATTCTCTGGAGCCTATTACCATTGAGTTTGCGTTTTCGGCTCGCGTTGTTTATGTCTGTCAATCCGAAACGTTATTATAAAGTGTTAGATGGAACTGCACCAGATTTGGAGCAGAGGTTGAGAACCATCAGAGTAACGAGTGATATAATTTCGGGCGAAAAAGGTGAAAATCATGAAGTGCATGGAAGTGGGGATAACGCTTTGAGTGCTATAAGTTAGATCATAGACAACGTGACGTAGGCTACTGTGAACATTGTCTTACTGCTCAATAGCACTTCACTATAATGACATCTTTTAATATCTAATTTTTACTATTACCCGGCGATTTTATTAATGTTAAGAGAGGCGTTAGTAGTGAAGAAGTTAATAATCCCTCCAGTTCGGTTAGACTCTCCTGAACTGCCTAACATCATCTGGTGGTAGCAAGAAGAAAATAGTAAAGATGATAACCATGCTGTTGAAAGGGTTACGCCTATTAATCGATCATACTAAGCCACTGTAATTTAGAACATTTTACAAAGGATGTACTTTAAAAGGATGAGGAGGTCAGCTGCGTTTTAGCAATGCAGGAACAATAATGCAAATTATCGCTAGAGAAAATAACTGAGTGTGTAAAAGCGTGTGATTAATATCCATCCATCCATCTATAAGGTATTTCATATATATATATATATGTATATATATATATATATATATATATATATATATATATATATATATATATATATATATATATATATATATATATATATATCATCAGCCGTTTGCGTATCCACTGCAGGACCGGCCTATCCCGACCGAAGTCGGGACGATACAGCCAATGTATCTCTACCAAGTGGCTTAGGCTGTCTGGGAGAGATTGGATGTTGGGTGAGAAGTGCTTGTAAGTGTACTTGTAGTGTTGTAGTGGCTTTCGATGTGTGTGTAGTCTGTGAACCAAGTGTAGTCAGCCCACGCAAGCCAACTGGGTGCAAGCATAGTTCATAGTAAACGACACTGTTTCAACCACAGCATCCCTTGTGTCCGCCAAAGTAGTACATGGCTGGGAGAGCACTCCCAAAGTTTCTTACTCTGGCGGGACGCGAACCCTGGCTCACCCGTGTACGAAAACGCACACTCTACCACAAAGACTCCATATATATATATATATATATATATATATATATATATATATATAGTTGTTTGAATATGGAAGACGAGTTTTTGCACATAATTCTTTTATTTTATTGTTCGAGACTGAAGACGAGATATCTTGCTGACTGAACTGCATGACGCTGTATGGCGTAAAGTTATTACTAGTTTCAGTCTGAATTCGTCATTCATATTATTAGGTTCCTATCCTATCACCAGGCAATTTCTCGCGTATTCAACTCAGGAGAGACATTTCGAAACTGAAGAACTAGATATGGTATTCGTTAATCTCTCTTCTCATGGATATTCTCCTAAACTGAATAAAATCGCCTGTTAACAGAAGAAACAAAACTGCTGACATCCCAGGGACGATGAGATTAATTATGGCTTACTCATCTGCCAGAAAGAAGGTCCAAAAGTGGTGCTTGTGGCCGTATGATTACCACTGAGTGATTAAAGGTGTCACCAAGAACCTACTTTCTGTTGGTCATTTATTTAAATACGTGTAATTATTAGATATGATCAACCTGCATCCCGCATAAGTGAGTGTAGCCAGGAATTATACAAGCGAAGTCAGGTATATTCTTTTATAATTAAATATTTCAGAGATTATCTTCAGAAAATGAGGGTACATCCACACTTTCGCAGGGAGATTTTAGCAACGTGACCCTTAGAGCATAATTATCAATGAATTTTCTGATACATTAATTGCCGCTAATGTCTCCTGTTTCGCTATGTAGGTTTACTTTCCTCCTGAATCAGATTTTGTCTTTAAAAAAGGTTTATTCTTGTTGCTTCAGGGCAATTTTTCGTAGCTTAGGAAATACATTTTAAACTGGAAGTAAGTTCCGTCGATACTGTGCTTCTGCAAAAAACAGAAGATAAAATACAGTAATCTGGCAGTAGAGTGGTTAAAACAAAGAACTAGCCAGTAGGCAGCGATGGCCAGCTGTAAGTGGACCAAGCTTTGTCAGCGACCAGTAATGAGGTTGGACACTAAAAATAATTTCTATGTGGAGGTATTCCAGTGAAACATTCCACCCAAGAATCATGGTCCTGGCTTAATAATTGTCGGAGTCTTAGCACTGTGCGAGAGCAAGGCTATAATTTTAGCGCTTGTCATATTTTCTGCACTTGATGACCTTTGACGGATATAGATCATGCATGTACGAAGCACACTTGTAGTACTCATTAACATATATAAGCATGCTAAGTTTCATTCGTTTCTATCCACCCACTGTGGAGCTAGGGAACTTACATTTGTGGAATGGTCCACCAGAGGCACAACTTCTGTATGGGTCTGCCAGTGACTGGAAGTGAGTTTCAACACTAAATGACGTTATATATATGGATGTACTTCAGTGCAACATGCCATAGAAGAATCATGACCCTAGCTTAATAATTAAATCTTCAGAGCCTTAACATTTCTATTGAGCATAGTCGTGATTTTTAGCTATTTTCACCATTTTTGCATTTGATGACCTTTGACTCCTGACCTGGCCAATGTGACACATAGGTGTACAAAAGAAAACTGTAGTATTAGTCAATGTCTTTAAGCATGCAGACTTTCATTTAGTTCCATCAAACCTCTGGGGAAGTAGGGGGGGGGGGCATTTTTGAAAACTGGTACTTGTTGCTAGGGATGCTGAGGCCAGTATTCGCTGGATTACCACTCGAAAACTAGAAGAGAAAGGGGAAAAATGTATGGCATATTCCGATAGGGAATTACCTCAAGATTACGCCTAAAGAAGTCAGAGCTTTCTATGCCCATTAGTAATACTTGTACAGCACAAAACGTGAAAAAGTACGAAAAAGCGGGTTTTCGGCCGTTGCTAGGCAACAAGTAGTTGCCTAGCAACCAAACCCTTACGGACACAGCTAGGTCGTAGGCTTGTCACTGCGTCCAAGTTTGGTCTGAATCGGTTAATTCTGAAGGGTATAAGTGCTTGCCACAAATAAACAAAGAATACAAGAAAGAAACACTACTGACAGTAATGGCAGCATGGAGCTGACCAAAAAATCACGCCATCGTCAGTCAATGAGAGTATAATTTTATAAAGCTTAGTGGCTGATTTTAGTGGCTGAACTTAAGTGTCTGGATATTTGCTGTCAACTCCCCTCCCCCCTTTTCTTTTCTTGTGGCCACATTTGCATCACCCTCCTGTCTTAAGTAGCGCGTTTGTCGACCGCGTACCTGCGTCGTACCAACTTGGCCATTAGCCGACATAATCCTCTGATGAACAATAGTCTAAATGGCCTATGAACTTCCTTTGTGAACTAAATGAGAACACACTAGCCCAGTGGTCGGTTCTTGCTGATACAGGTTCTGTTGCCTCCATCTCTTTCGGTCATATTTCGGGAAGTCTTACTGAAGTAGTCAGACCAGGCAATATGTTTTTCGGCAATCCTGATCCAGTCAAATGAATCTTTGTTGATTAAAGCCAGCAGGGAAATATCTTGGTTCAGCTGGGTCTGCTTAGGCTTCTAAATGTTTATCATGGGCTTTCATATACATTAGAGCTCATTCGCATCAGTGATTCAGTCCTACCCCTTAAGGTCATTTAAATCCATTCTAGTCAGTGCAGGTACTTCAGTCTAGACCCAAGATTATTTGAAGGGCATTTCAGTGCATGGGAAGAAGTTCTATCTTGTGCGGTGTTTGTGATAAATGGGTGCACAAGAGATGTAGTGGTATCAGAGGTAGACTGCGAGATAATGCTGATTTTATGTGTACGGCGTGTCGGGGAGAGCAGGTGGAGATTGTCAGGCGTGAAAGGATTGAACTTGCTGGTGAATCTCTTGAGTGTGTGGAAGAGTTTTGTTATATGGGACACATGTTGTGTGCTGGAGGTGGGGCTGGAGCTAGCTCTGTGGCTAGGGTGAGAAGTGGTTGGAAGAAGTTCAGGGAGCTCTTGCCTCTTCTAACAGTGAGAGGGCTCTCTCTACGTGCTAAGGGGTCTTTGTATGCAGCATGTGTTAGGAGTGTAATGTTGTATGGTAGTGAGACCTAGGCAGTAAAGGAAGAGGATATTCGCAGGCTCAGACGTACAGAAATGACAATGATTAGGTGGATGTGTAGTGCGTCCCTGCGTGCAAGGTCCGGGGAGGCTGGGTTTATGATGGAAGAGTTGAGAGGCAGGATGGGACTGGAGTGTATTGGTGTTGTGATGAGGAGAGGTAGATTGAGATGGTTTGGACATGTGGAGAGGATAAGGGATGATAACTGGGTGAGGAGGATGAGAAGTGTTAATATTCGGGGTGGGGTTATGAGGGGTAGACTGAGAAAGACATGGAACGAGGTCATTAAGTGTGACCTCAGGGTTAAGGGACTGAACAGGGAGGCTGCAATGGATCGTGCAGCGTGGAAAGCCGCCATTAGGTGACCAAGGCCGACACATGCAAGCATGTTGGAGCCTTTAAAAACGAAAACGAAAACGATTTCAGGTAATAGCAAATAATTTCAGGTCACTTGAGGATTATCAAGTTGATTAAGGTTATTATACTGTAGATCGAATAAGGTTATTCCTGTGAAGACGTAGCCTAACATAATTACAGTAGGCTCAGTGCAAAGGATTTGTGAGTTCTTGCTTTTTCAGGTCTGGATAACGTGAGCAGAAACGGGTAAGTGGGCTAGGCTATGTGGTGGGGCACGATTTTAAAAATATAACAATGAGTTAATGTTCCCTGATTGTCGAGGAAATCACTGTCATGATTTTTCATCACATTAGAAAAAAAAAAAAGTGGGTATTGTGGGAATGAATGAGCAAGATGGGGTAGGACAGTGATCAGGTCAAAGGCAAGGATCGTTTCAGGTCATGTCTATGAAAGAGTGTGCCAAAACTCAGCAGTAACCATGCAGTGGTTAGAATATTTTGCTTTTGGTCGCAGAGGACCAGGAGAATGGATGGAGGTTTGTGGTCGACATGAACTGCAGTGGCTGTGAACTGCAGGCCAAGATAGGGTAGGCATTCTTTGTGTATTTAAGAGCTGAGGTTTTGCTGGTAGGTTAAGTAATCATATTGATATTCATACCATCAGCTCAGATGTTAGTGAAGTAGGTGGAGAAGAGTGGGTGGAATGAACTAAGAGGTTGGTGGATGCAGGCGCTGTTGGGAGAAGTATATGTAGTGAGAATGAGTGCTGTAGGAAGGTGGTTAAGGTGCTAGTCAAAAATGAGGTAGTAAATATTCGTTGGTATCGGTGCAAATTATTGGGTGATACGTGGAACGAGTACACCTTAAGAAGATGGGTATTGCATGAGAAGTCACATTAGAGGCAGGGAGACATAAACCACAGAATACTTTAATGAGATGGAAGTGTTTAGTGGGGATGGGTGGGATTATTACACTTAGTGATGAGCATGAAAGGTTGATAGTCTGTGTCGATGATATATTTCAAATACCCCTAAAGACAGATGAAAAACTGGTTACAAGAACTCAGTAAGCACACAACAGTTTCAATACCTAGCATTTCATGACACAGGTATAAAGAAGACAGAAGTTTTGCCAACTGGCTAAAGGGAACTACGCCACTGCCATGGCTGAAAGGGTCCTCGTAAAGGAGTACGGTCTGCACTGCGCTTACGGTGAACTGGTGTAATGTCGGCAACAAAAGTCCTACCGCTTCTCTTAGGCTTTGAAAAATTAGTTCCCTGAATTGGAAACAAAGGACTGTGATCAGTGATCGATTAAAGGCAGCAGTGTCTGTTACTGTGGGTTTGTAAGACCGATATCAGTGATCGATTAACGGTACCAGTGTCTGTTACTTCAGGTTTGTAAGACCGATTGCAAAGTTCATGGAGAGAGAGGAATAAGTGACCAGCTTATTGTTAGCAGTAGTACAGTACAAATTTGGTCACATGGACAGGACTGCACTTGGGGGACTTACGAACGGGGGCAATAAGACCATGAGGATGATGATCAGAAATTTCAGTGTATGCATAAACTTGAAGGCTGACAAGATACACACTCAATTGAACACAACAGCAGAGAAGACCAAGAAGTGTGATATGTGATAAGAGATCTGTTAATCAGGTGTCTGCTTTTCTAAAAATGTATGAAAAGCATTTGGAAGAGAAGAACCTCTTGAAGATTAATGGCCCTGGAAAATGGCTACGACAGAGTTCATGGAGATTGTTCCAGATGATACAAGTGCATTGTGAAAAGAGAAACCTTTAAATGAGCATAGAACATGAGTGAGAGTGGAAAAGAGGGGAAGAGTGGGCTGAATTATATGCCTAAATTTCGGGTTGTGCCAGTGAAATACCTCGTTTCGCCTCCAGAGTTGATTAGTCTGTTCATGGACAGAATGATGAGGAAGACAGCAAATTGACTGGCTGCAAGGAACAGGTGAGGGACTGCAAAAATGAACATGCGAATATATGATTATCAGTTGATACAGCATTACCGTAGACTCAAAGCATGGAATACAGTAGTTGGTGTCGGCAAGTGGAAATTGGGTGCGAAGCGAGAAAACCTTAGAAGAATGAGACAGAGTAAAAAAGACTGCAAGCATCAGGCAAAATCTGTCGAATTGGGGGTAAGCTGGAGAAAGTGGAATATTACATCAGTTTCTATATGGGCATAGCAGCACAGCCACAGTGTCGAGCAACGGCAGTGCGATCGCGTTTCTATCTGACAGTTTCTCACAAACTGTGCCCTTACAGCCCGATAAAGTACTTTTTAGTTTATTCATATTGTCTCGATGATTTTATTACCCGTCCCCGCCACGGAGGGGCTTGGGAACGAGTATTGTTTCATTCAGTTTGTCTGTTTGTTTCTTTGTCTGTCTGTCTGTTAACAACTTTACGCGAAAACTGCTCTTGCGATTTTTATTAAAATTAGAGGGATGATGGACTATGACCTTTTTATCACCTGATTGAATTTTGGGCCAAACTGAGCCGAGGCCTAGGCTGGCGGCCCACCCATTTATCTTTATTTTTTCGTTTTTTCGCCATAACCCCTTTCAAATTCGTCATATCGACATGAAACTAAAACCTAAAGGTGCATTTTTCAAATCTGCATCTTATAAAATGCTTCATTACATCAGGGGGGTCACCCCCAGTTAGCGGTAGGGGGGTCAGTGCCAGGCAGCCCGGGCCTAAAATTTCAAATGGGCATAAAATCGTCAATTTTAACCCGATTTACTCCAAATTTGATACGTGACATCTTTGACTACATATCCTGTTGTCTTTATACGTCATCATTCAGATGACTGCCGGGGACGGGTTTGCTGTGCCTTGTCACCGCATCTTGTTCGTTTTAAGATAGACTTTCTGGACTATGAGGCTTTGATCATTTGTATATTTTCACTGTTTCTCACTGCAAAACGACTTTCCTAAGATGGATAAAATCATCTTGAGATAGTCTGAATAAATCAGCAGAATACATCACCGGACTAAAAAGGCTAATGCTAATGCTGGTAGTATTTAATCAACCTTCCACCGTCAATCATGTTGCCTCACGGAAAACGTAGGGACCCAAGGCTAGGCTATTCAGTCTGACCATTTAAGTCGAGGGCGACCCGCCTCGTTCGTCCCTGAGTGGCATGATGTGAGCAATTAACTCCAACCATTTCTTTGACATAAACCTTTATAGTCTAAGTCTGGATGGAATCATCAAACGTAATACAGTATATTATTTCTCGGTTGACACTGAATTCAGCTTGTTGGTCAGTCTGGAGTCACCCGAAGGCAGCAGTAAATCGAGTGAGTGGACGACTGGTGCCCCACCTACCACAAACGTAGTATTCACCTTTAAATTATGTGAGCATATGTGCCCTGCCGCTTCATTCTGACTGTTTCACATACAAATATAATACTGTTAATTTCGCGTGCACTGCTATCACTATGGACAACCCCTACTTGATTTGTGCTTGGTCAGCACGTGGAAAGATTAATTCTGACTGTCACTCGCCCTGGGGAGAAAAACGCTCCTGTTCAGAGTCACCAGTTGTATTTGGCTGAAACTGACATTGAGTAGGTTCAGCATACCCATGCTCTAGGAAGCAGATTCATCAAGAGGAGAAATATGATATTACCATGATAAATCACGTGAAAAAGAGACACTGAAGGATTTGCTGAAGTGTGTTATTCAGGGAAAAGGAATAATTATGTGGATGACTGTGATCATGGAATCCAGGTGTTCTACAGCTTAATGCCGTGACTCTTCTAGTAACATGATGGAAGCTGTGAATAGGGGGGTGGATTCATCAGCGTCAAGCTATTTTACTCAGCTTTATTCAGCTTGAAATACTTTCTTATAGTGCAGGATTAACTGAGGCAATACACAATGTCTTTAGTTCGAAACGTATGTCGAGTCAGATGAATATGGAATGTAGATGACAACAATACTGTAAAACAGATATCGTCTTGATGAAGAGGTGAAAACCTTCAGCCCAAGACGTGTTTTTCCATATATTCTTGCTTCTTAGATGGATTTTATTCAGCGAAAGATACATTTTTTGAATCAGAGAGATGGCCTCCATTTTCATTTGTGGCGGTACTGGAAAATGGCGCCTTCATGTGGTTCGGCTGAAACAGCTACTCGTCTCCATTGCTCGGTTAAGCAAACGTCCCTGAACTCCCTGCTTTAATGCACGAAAGAGAGCTAGAAGACTGCAGGAGGAAGGCAGCTTGAGCCTGCAGTCCACCGGGTTCATGTCCAGATTGACCTAGGGTCACAACAGCAACAACAACCCCTTCCAGTAGAGGAGAACTTCCCAAGTTACATGAAGTCGTCCAAGACAATATAGTTTTAAAAATGCCATCATAGTGAAGTAGTTAATGCAATTTAAAGAAAATTCAGTCAGAAAATCAGGTCACACGTCACGGCATAAAAAAACCGGTGGAAAATGGTGAGCTCCAAGTTGCGCTTTCAAGGGATTTCTTCGGCGATGTCACAAAATCAATTGGGGTGTCGTGACAAGAGTTCGCCAAGAGGGAAGTCGCGCCTGGGACGGAATACCAAGATAAAATTATTGTTATGGGTCAAAGCATCAGTGCAGAGTTTATATATTTTGTGTTTCATCTGTGGGGGATAGAGTCGTTTTCCCTTTTAGGGTACGTATTCTTCATTATATTCGTCCTATCTAATTATTATTTTATTCTGTTTAGGATAGACTTCATTAACCCATTCACCATTAGGGGCTCTTCTAAGCTGATTAAATCGTCTTTTATCAGCAAGAATATACTCCATAAGGCGCCGTAGTATTTATGGGATTAATGGGGGACTTTTCAGTCTTCCCATAACCTGCCCAAGCTTTGATAATCTTATAATAATCTTGAAAACATAACTTATCTAGCAGATTTAACTACTTGGCAGTCTTTGTCCCGGAACCAGATATTCGAATGAAACATACACGTTTTTATCTGCGTAAAATTTTTGTTATCTGTTTCCTCGTTCATACACAACACTTCGTTAAAAACCGGATAAATATTGCTCATGATTAGTAATGTTGTTTATGTGAACAAAACACTTGATCATAGCGAAAAGCAGGAACCTTTTCGGAATATACAAAAAAATGACGTAACTACAAGACATCTCATATATTTCTACATTAAGAGTAATGCTGTTTTATATACTGTAGTTCAGGCTGGGTTGAAAGTCTGATTTTAATTTGCTTGATATAACTAGATCAAAAGGGCGTAAAGGCCACAGTGACGCCGAGCCTGAACTTTACCTTCACCCATTACCTTAACTTTTGATATTTCTGCATCAAAATCGAATTACATCCTCCCTTCCCTACATACAGTATATCAGCCAAGTTTAACCCATACTGAATCAGGCATTGTAGACATTTTATTATCACACATGCATACATAGATTATACAAAGCAATGGAAAATTTCGCTAATAAGGACTGTAGCTGTAGATAAAAATATAACTGAAAACTCTATATATATATATATATATATATATATATCCATCATCCAATCCTACATTGCCCATGGGAAGCGTAAGATCCCGGGGCTAGGCAGCTGGTCCCGACATTTAAGATGAGAGTGACCATCCTCACTCATCCCTGAGTGGCATTGCATGAGTAATAAACCCCAACCATCCCTTGGATATAAACCTTCACCGGCTCAATCCGATTGGGGCGCAATAATTACCTACTAAACCACCAGGAGCCAAAATTTGGTTATATGGTTACCACCTAGCGTAGTAAATGGTTTCCAGGTGTACAGGAAACCATTTGGCTTGTCACTCAGTGTAGAGTCACCCACAGGCAGAAGGAAAAGGAAAGAATGAAGGAAAGAAAGACAGAAGAGGGAGTGTAAAGTTACCCGTAGGCAGAAGGACAAGGAAAGAATGAAGGAAAGAAAGACAGAGGAGAATGGAAGGAAAGAAGGATGGAGGAGAGGAAAGGGCAGACACCCAACAGCAGCACTACATTGAGTGAGTGGATGGTGAGAGCCCCCACCTACCACAAAACAATATATATATATATATATATATATATATATATATATATATATATATATATATATATATATATATATATATATATATATAAACAGGTTATCAGATGTGGGTAAGAGCAAGTACTCTATTGTGAGAAGAAAGCGAGAGTATGTGTTATTGACGAGAATTGTGAAGTCCTGATTACGCGTTTCTGGCACTGTGTTGACGGATATTATTCCCTGACTTTTTCTGTATTCTACGCAAAACCACAATACTTCTGGAGTACTGAACTGATAACGATAATAGTAATCAAAAGGAAAGCTGAGGATTGATGCCTATGGGCTGTACGAGGATATATTAGACACAAATTGGTAAGTTTTCAGTAATGAAGTAGATATTTTTCTAATCATGGCATATATGACTGACACACAAGCACACAAGTTAGCTGCACCACGAGTTTAAGAGGTGGTCAGCTTTAGTGAGATAGAGGGGCACTCGTATCCTACATCCACACTCAGTAAATCTGGCGTGTTATGCTTGTCAGTCCTGCACACATGTCCACCTCACACCACTCTCACCTTAGCCACTTCGGTCCCATGACGTATAAATTACTCTGTTCCTGCACTTTTCTGTCGGTTTCCTTCAATGTGGAAGAAAGTTTTCATATTTTGAAGAGTTAGATGTAGCCTTAACTCTATGTTTGTATATTTCCATATCTCTATCAATACATATAAGGTCCATTGCAAGACCGCACCTAACTGGGGGAAGTGTTAGCCAAAAGAAATTTCTCATCGTGTTGGCGAAGTACGAATAGGAAAGGGATTTTTGAATTGATGTATTTGAAGGTGTAAATGTTGCATTCCTAATGCTTGTATGTATCAGAGTGTGTATATTTCATCAGCGGAACCGACAAACTGCGAACAAATGCAAGTGTATGAGAGGACATACTACCAGCATCCACTTTAAATGTCCGCCACCAGTTGGGTTCGAACCCCAGACTTAGGGCACTCGCATTATTAGAAGAGCACACAACCACTAAGCCACCCTACTGCCTACTAGAGTATAAGAAATCGTTGAATATTATAATCATATGCTGTAGACTGATAAAATATACATAAGCTTTCCAATGGTTGAACAGGTTAATCTCATCACCACGTTGACATAATAGTTACAAGCCGCGATAGCGAAGCTGGTATTTTTTCAATTTGTCTGTCTGTGTGTCTGTCTGTTTGCAGGATAACTTCGCAACCGCTCAAGATATCACAAAATTGTACAGATGTTTAGTAGGGAAAAAATAGATCACGAGTTCGAAATTGGTGAAAGCGAGTCAAGGTCTGTGTGTCTATTACCTCGATAACTTCGCAACTGCTCAAGATATCATCCCCAAATTTTACAGGTGTATAGTAGGGATGACTCCTACCGGTTAGAATTTGGGAAAAGGTGAAGGTCAAGGGCATATTCGGAGCCGCAAAACATATGTATCGGTGCATGGCTGGTGTGATTCCCCGGCTCTAGTTTATTCTTGCTACCGACAGACTTGCTTCAGCTTAGGAGAGCCCTCTTGTTGTGTAATGGGTTAAAGAAGGCGATATTATACCCCCCAGCTAGAAAATTCTCTCCTCAGTTGGTTGAACTCATCTGGTAGTGCCAAGAAAATGATAGACGTCACCGTACTGAACGTAGGCCTACTATGGAGACTGGCACTGATGATGATGATGATGACGATGATGATACGATATAATGGGTCTTGATGGTGATGATAAGTGGGCATTGATAATGATTATAATGATGATGATGATGATGATGGTGATAATAAAGTGGGTCTTGGTGATGCTGATACTAAAGTGACTCTTGGTGGCGATGATAAATTGGGTCTTGATGATAATGATCATGATAAAGTAAATCTCCTCCCCTCCATCTCACTCACAGTCTCTCGCTCTCCATCCTCTCCACATGGCCAAACCACCTCAATGTATTTCTCCTACCGCTATCACATCCACATCCACACCACAACACTCCTTCACATCCTCATTTGTCAGTCTGTATCTCCATGTTACTCCACAAGTTCCTCTCAAAGAGCTCATTTCCACTGCTGTCACTCGACTTGTGTCCTTGTAACAAGGTCCAAGCTTCACTTTTATATGGTAGAGTTGGTAGCAAGATCCTGTCCTTGTTCCTTATCGCTGCTTTATAAGAACCAGCAACCTTTCTCCCATGTTGTATCCTTTCAAGCACTTCGCCTTCTAAACTTCCATCCTTACGCATCACTGTACCCAAGTAAACAGATGCCAGTTTCTTCCCTTCAATGCTAGTAATATTCTCATCTCCATAAGTATTGAAATTCTCGGTGTTTCACTTAACAATGCCCACGGCTGGACCTCTCATGTCAGATCACTTGCTAAAACAGCCTCAGAGAAACTTGGATTATTGTACAAAGTCCTTAACTTCTTCACTGACGAGCAGTTGGTTATAATTTATAAGAGTCATGTGCACTCTCAGCTAGACTATTGCTCACTCTTGTGGAATGGATGTGTAGAGGTTGCACTAAAACAACTAGACAAAATTCAGAACAAAGCTGTCGGAATTATTAATAACCCTGCTCTTACGAACAAACTACCTCCCCTACAAGTAAGAAGGAATGTTGCCTTTCTTGCTTTATTTTACAGATATTATTATGGCAAATGCTCAGATGAAGTTGCGTCCATTGTGCCACCTCTCCATGCCTTCCCTCGTGCTACATGGCATCTGGTAGCGCTCATGACTGGAATGTCACACCGTCATATTGCAAAACTTCTGCCTAACAGAATTCTTTTATTCCCCGAACTGCATCTCTCAGGTACTCGCTTCCCCAAAGTTATTTCCCTCCAAACTTCGACTTACAGCTGTTAAGTCCAACTGTTACAGATTTTTTATGAATGGAGAATGCCACTAATCTGGTGTATGGATTATTTTTTTTTATTAATTTGTTTTTCATTCTTGTTCTCTTATTTAAAAAAAAAGTCGATGATGATGATGATAATGATGATGATGGTGTTTCTTGGTGATGATGATGATGATGATGATGATGATGATGATAATAATCATAATATTATTCTTGATGATGATGATGATGATGGTGATAATGATGATGAATGCAACAACTCATTTCATCAGTATCATTTAACACCTTCATTTGGAGAGGGAGTTCATGAAATTAATAATCCCCAACATGGCAACAATGATCAAGAGAAAATCAGCATCGTGGGGAAGGTTTTCAGTGAAGAAGCTCTTCATCTCAAAATTCAGATGGCCCTCACTCGACTGAACTGCATCTTATAGAGGACGCCAGGATGACATACATTGTAATGAAAGGAGTTGCCCTTGTTCAGCTCGAATGAGAGGATACTATATATACTTGTCTGCCTGTCTGAGAGAACGGATTTCAGTGCAACATCCACAGTTCAAACATTTCAGTTTTAATTGCTATTGGCTGATTACCCTTACAGTAAGGGAGGACGATTGTCTATAGTCTGTTACGTTTCAATGGATCGTTTTAATTGGTTAGCAGAAAACGATGCGATATATGACGTCCCCGGGAACATGCTGCAATTAAGCAGTGAGTAGACAAAAAAAAAAAAAGTGCACACTGATGGCCAATACATTTCGTTTGGGGCTTTCCTTGTGCATGTCAGGCTTCATACAAATTAAACAAAGCTGTATTGAAGTTGCGAAGACGCCTTTCCCTATTCGACATAGTAATTGTATTTGATAGATACAGATAGAGCCAGGATTCCGGAGTCTTGAATGATGGGTGAATAGAAGCGTGGCCCATTGGACTGGACAAACTTGGGCTGTCTAGACGTTGCTACTCCTAGCCCTGCCATAGGATGGGAGAGGAGGTCCGGACGATGATGTTGATGATAATGATGATCAAGATGATAGCTGTACGAGTCAGTATTTGAATCATATAATTTTGTTCCAGAGTATGTGACGCGATCCTACCAAACACACTAAAACTCTCCAGATTCAGGAACCTGATCTGGTATTGGATGTTTGCTCAAACTTTTACATTCAGCAGATGAAGCCTAGACAACTGTACTCAACAAGGAGCACTCGGAGAGGGAAACTCATACAATCAATAAAAAAAAGGAAAGTGATATATATATATATATATATATATATATATATATATATATATATATATATATATATATATATATATATATATATATATATATATATAGATATAGATATATATATATATATATATATATATATATATATATATATATATATATATAGATATATATATATATATATATATATATGTTTGTCTATATATGTATATATTTTTTTATTTATATAAAGATATATATATATATATATATATATATATATATATATATATATATATATATATATGTAATCTATCCATTATCCGACGTGATAGAGCCGAAGGCATGTCAGAATAGTGGGTCCATCTAGATACTGGGCCCCTGCCTCCTGGACTCTTACTTATGGACCCTAACCCAGCCTAACTCGGAAAAATACCTATATAACTCCCTACCGGACATGTATAGCACATATTTAAGGCCCTTTTCACACAAATAAGGGACATAAAATAGTGAAATAAACGCAAAGGAACCAGAGAACGAGGTTTTAGAGGTGAGTATGGAAAATACAGTACACTGTTTAACATTATTCTGGGTACTTACAACAAGTCCGTGACCATCTCGATGAATGACCCACCTCCTCTCAGACTCTGATAGTAAAAAGGTGCACCTGAAGCACCTACAGTAATCAAGTCTTGCACTGCACTTAGTTATTTGCACTCTGCATTCTAATTTCTTAACACTGCTCATTCTTTTCTCACTTGCGCTCTGTTTTACTTTCCTGTAACCAGTGTTGCAGTCTGCACTTAAGTCTTTGCACTATGAATTCTAATTTCTTAACACTGTGCATTCTTTTCTCACTTGTGCTCTATTGTACTTTCATGAAATCAATGTTGCGCTCTGCAATTAAGTCTTTGCACTCTGCATTCTAATTTCTTAACATTGCGCATTGTTCTTTACACTGCACAACACTGTAAATTCACGTGTGGTCTAGTGGCGAGTTTTTGCTGTTTATTCACGGTCAGAGTCCGAGAGTAGGTGATGCAGGTGGCCGAGGGGTGAGTCGCTGGGACGTGGTGATGGACTACCCACTGCAGACGACTCTGAAGATAGCCACAAACTCATGTCCACTGGCAACTCCACCGTGGCTGATGTGCTGGGCTGTGGCTCGGAGGTGGAGGGCCCGTCTAGGGGAGGCAGCGGTGTGGAGCCAGGGCTGGGCATTGCGAGGGTAATAGGCTTGACAAAACTATCAATGGTTGATTGACGTAAGGAATGACGATTCTGGCAATTGATGCACTGCCTGAAAGCGCACACTTCCTCCACAAGTCCCAAGGAACCTATCTCTCTGTCACAGTCCGGGTGTTCTAGGTAGTTGAGAACGAACTTGACTTGCTTCCGAAGTGCGCTCAGCTTGGGGATGGCTGGAGTAGTGGCATGGTGAGAGGAGTCCACATCATCGTCACTGTCCTCGATGGAATCTTCAAGCTGGGTACTTGTACCGGCAATCGAAGGTTTTCCAAAGTCTGCTGGCCTCGTGTGTCCCGTCCCTCCCTGCGCTTGTCCTCGTCCTCGAGAACAACCATCACCTTGTCCAGGAACTTCTGACGGTACAGCCTCTTTGCTGCCATGATCACTCCTTGGTCCATTGGTTGGATGAGAGCCGTCATATTAGATGACAGAAACATGCATCTCATGTGGCCTTCTCAGCCACCAACTCCTTGTCGGACAGATGCACAGGTGCATTGTCCAGAAGAAGGAGGGCCTTTACCTGGTTGCGCGGGATTCCCAGTGTGTTCGTCTGGTAATGGATGACCTCCTTGATGAAGTGGCGGTGAAACCAGTTTTTGAAGATCTTGGCTGTGAACCAAGCCTTCGAAGAATGGTACCAAATGACAGAAAGGGCATCCATCACCCCACAAAGACACCGAGGCTGCTTTGCATGGCCAAGAATAATGGGCTTGAGCCGGTGGTGCCGTTAGCATTGGCACAACACAAAGCAGATATCCGTTGCTTGCAAAGCTTGTGGCCAGGTACATGCTTCTCCGTCTCCTCAGCTAGAGTCTTCGTTGGCATTGAGTGATAGAATAGACCAATTTCGTCAGCACTGTAGACTCGACCGAGAGTGAGTCCCTCCCTGTCGATCAAGCCCTTCACCTTCTGCCGAAACTCCTCTACTCCCTCCTCGTTGGCGTCCAGAGCTTCGCCATGGGCCTTACATAACTTGAAACCGAAGAGCCAACCCTCAGATGCTTTGAAGTCTGGGGTGTCGTGAAACCTTGCAATCATCTCAGCAGCAGCCTTCAGCTCCGTACCACACACCAGCACACCAGCAGCACATTGTTGACGATACCAAATCAGCGTGGAGCGGTCAATTTCTGCAAACCGGGGAGTGAACCTAACCTTCCTCTCCACATTGCGTTTGGTGTTTGATGCGAAGTCAGCCGTGTGCTGGGTAAGTTGTCCCAGGATCTCTTGATATCAAACAATGTAGAGCAAGCCAGGTTGAATTCATGGAGGATGCGTGACATTGACCATCCCGCATCAACCTTGTCCAATATCTCCCTCTTCTTCTCCAGAGTCAGAGCCACTCGTTTCCTCTTCTTGGGCGGTGGGGCCATCATCACACACACGAAGAAGAGGTGGGAGAGGAACAGCAGAGCCTGCAGCAGGTAGGGCACCACCACAAAAGCGAGCATGTGGGCGGCCATGGTGACGAGTGTGCACTCATGATGAACGATGGGCAGGAAATGGGGAGGAAGCAGCGTCGCCCTGCTGGACCTCGGCAGAACTAAGTGGTAAAACACAGCTGGTCCATACCGCGTGCCAAGTTCAAATTACGGGGGGAAAGAAATCGGATTTTAAAAAAAAATAATAAGTTTTTTGGGCAATTTGGGGGTTAGGAAGTTCTTGGCCCAAAATGTCCGGGTAGTGGGGGGTCCAGATGGTGGGCATCTGGATAGTAGAGGGATTATATATATATATATACAGAGAGAGAGAGAGAGAGAGAGAGACAGCTAGATATAGAAATAGATATAGACATATAGATATACTGTATATACGACATGCTACCCAAAAGTTCCAGTAATTTGCTAAAAGGAATCAACAGCACCCCTTGTGTGTCTGTGAGTGGATGTTTTGTTGAGCTACGCTTACTATTGTAACTGGTGTGTAGGTGGTTTGGTGGTTTTGCAATGGCGGACCAATGGTGAAGGAATGTCAAGTTGATGTTGATCGTTTTCTCTGATATCCAAGGGATTGTTCACAAGGAATTTATCCCAAGTGATCAATCTGTCAGCGGAAAGTTTTCCTGTGAAGTTTTGCGGTGTCTGAGAGAGAACATCTGCCGCAAACGTCCAGAACGGTTGAAGAACCAGGAATGGGTCCTGCATCATGACAACACCCCTGCCCACACATCAGTTGTTGTCCGGCAATTCCTGGCTTCCAATAACACGGTAGTAATTCCACACCCACCCTATTCACCTGACCTTGAACCCCGTGCCTTTTTCCTGTTTCCCAAGCTGAAAATATGACTAAAAGGGCATCGATTAGACGCGATTGAGGAGATCCAGACAGAATCGCAGAAGGTGCTCAAGACCATCACACCTGAAGCCTTCCAGGGATGTATGGACTCGTACAAAAAATGCTGGGACCACTGTATACATGCCCAAGAGTACTACTTCGTAGGTGACAGTGAGAACTAGGAGGTAACGTAACTTATTTTCCTACAGTCTATCGTCAATCTATCTATCTCTCTATATCTATATCTATATCAATATCTATCTATCTACCTATCTCTCTCTCTCTCTCTCTCTCTCTCTCTCTCTCTCTCTTTATATATATATATATAAATCCATCCGTCCATCATCCAATCTTACGTTGCCCCATGAGGAGCGTAGGAGCCCGGGGCTAGGCAGTTGATCCTGACATTTAAGATCAGAGTGACCAACGTCACTCATCCCTGAGTGGCACTACGTGAGCAATAAACCCCAACCACCCTTTGGATATAAACCTTCACCGGCTCAATCCGATTGGGGCGCAATAATTACCCACTAAACCACCAGGAGCCAAAATTTGGTTATATGGTTACCACCCACCATAGAAAATGGTTTCCTGGTGTACAGGAAACCATTTGGCTTGTCAATCAGTGTAGAGTCACCCACAGGCAGAAGAAAGAGGAAAGAATGAAGGAAAGAAAGACAGAAGAGGGAGTGTAAAGTCACCCGTAGGCAGAAGGACGAGGAAAGAATGAAGGAAAGATAGAAAAAGATGGAAGGAAAGAAGGATGGAGGAGGGGACAGGGCAGACAACCGAGAGCAGCACACCACTACATTGAGTGAGTGGATGGTGAGCGCCCCCACCTATCACAATATATATATATATATATATATATATATATATATATATACTGTATCTTACTTATTAAATTATTGCTACCCGAAGGCGTAGTCAGAACTTGGGAAGTAAAGGTAACTGATTTTCTACA
>NC_137048.1:21032118-21192118 GCF_032717465.1 Coenobita brevimanus
ATGTCTGACCATTATCTGGTGGAGGGAAAGTTGAGAGTACAGTAGGTAAGAGATGAGTGAGAGCTAGGAGGGTTAGGTGTGGGAGGGAGGTTTTGAAAGTGAGTTGGATAAAAGAGAGGAAATGATTGATAATCAGGAGAAATTGAAAGATGAGTGGAAAGCAGTGAAAGATCAGGAGAATGGCAGTGTGGAAGAGGAATGGCAGTTGTTTAAGAGTGCTGTGGTGGGGTATGCGGAAGAGGTGTGTGGTGTGAGACGAATGGGTGGTGGTGTAAGAAAAGGGAAGTGAATGGTGGTGTGAGGAAGTAAGTATGGCTGTGGCTGAGAAAAGACGTGCATATGAAGTGTGGCTGCAGAGGTAGAATGAGGTGTCATATGAGAGGTATAAGGAAATGAGGAATAGGGCGAGAAGGGCTGTGCGTGATGCTAAAGTGGCAGCAGATGAGAGGTGGGGTAGGCGGTTGACTGAGAATTTTCAACAGAATATGAAAATATTCTGGAAGGAGGTGAAAACGGTGCGAAAGGGAGAGTCTGGGAAGGAAGAGCGAGTAAAAGCAGAGGATGGAAGGATGTTAACTGAGATGGACGCAGTTAGGACGAGGTGGGCCATGTATTTTGAAAGATTGTTAAATGTAGAGGTGGAAAGGGAGGCTGAGATTGTGGCAGATGGAAGGGTGCAAGGAATAAATGTGTTGGGAGAGCTGAATGATTCTTTGATCACGATGGAGGAAGTGCAGGAGGCAGTAAAGGAGATGAAAGCAGGGAAAGCTGCAGGTATGGATGGGTGTGCTGTGGAATGCCTGAAAGGTGGTGGAGCGACTATTGTTGAGTGGTTAGTAAGATTGCTGAATGTGTGTTTTGTGAGCAGTATGGTGCCGACTGACTGGACAAGTGTTTGTGTGGTTCTGTTGTATAAAGGTAAGGGTGATATGTATGAATGTACTAGCTTTAGGGGTATAAGTCTGTTGAGTGTTGTAGGTAAGGTGTATGGTACAGTGTTGATTAAGAGAGAGAGAGGGTACAGAGGGAGTGATTATTGATGAGCAGTGTGGCTTTAGGAGAGGGCAGGAATGCGTGGATCAGGTGATTGCTATGAGAAAGGAGTGTGAAAAGTATTTAGCGAAAGGTAAGGATGTGTTTTGGGCATTCATGGATTTAGAGAAAGCATATGATAGAATTGATAGGGAGGCTTTATGGACTGTTCTGAGATTGTATGGATTTGATGGTAGGTTTACAATAGGAGTGGAAAGTTTTAATGTAAATAGTAGAGCGTGTATAAGAGTAGGAAATACTGCGAGTGATTGAGTTCCTGTGAGAGTGGGGCTGCGGCAGGGATGTATGATGTAGCCCTGGATGTTTAATATTTATATGGATGGTGTTGCAAGGAAGGTGAATACGAGAGTGTTAAGTGAAGGTTTGAGTCTGGTGAATGCTGATGGAAGAGTGCAATCTGAATCAGATGCTGTTTGCGGATGATAGCGCACTAGTGGCTGATTCGGAGGAGAGATTGAGACAGTTGGTAGAGGAGTTTGGAAGGATATGTGAAAGCAGGAAATTGTGAGTAAATGAGTATAAGAGTAAGGTGATGAAGTGTACGAGGTTGGTAGACGGTAGGAGGATGAATATAGTTTTAAATGGTGAGTTGCTTGAGGAGGTAGAGTGTTTTAAGTATTTAGGGTCACATGTTGCTGTGGATGGAAGAATAGATGTAGAAGTGAAGTTTAGAATGAATGAAGTAGGAAAGGTGCTGGGAGGAATGAAAAAAGTGTTTAGATGTTGTTCTCTTAGAATGGATGTAAAGAGATGGCTGCAAGAGGGTGTGGTGGTACCAACTGCGTTATATGGGGCTGAAACATGGAGTATGGGTGTAGCAGAGAGGAAATGTTTGAATGTAATGGAGATGAGGTACTTGAGGAGTATGTGTGGAGTGACGCATATGGATCAAGTGAGAATGATGAAGTGCAAAGGAGAACTGGAGTTATGCGGGAGATGGCTGAACGAGTTGAGCAGAGAGTGTTGCGATGTTTTGGGCAAATGGAGAGAATGGATGATGAGCGATTGGTGGAAAAAATAACTGGATCAAATGTGAAAGGTGTAAGCTGAGAGGAAGACCACGAATAGGATGGATGGACGATGAGAAGAGAGCGGTAGATGCAAGAGGGATGTCTGTTGAGCAAGGGAGAGTGGCTGCACGTGATAGGAATGATTGGAGAGAAATTGTGAATGAATAAATGGCGACGTGGCCCAGAGGGGATATTCTCCAGCATTAGGTCTGATCAGCTTTTGATCAGGTCACGTGCTGGTGAGGGGATATGTCTATTATGAGGTGGCAGGGGTACACCAGCTCTGCCGTCGAGACCTGCTGCAGATGTCAAGACCTGCTGTAGATGTCGCTGATTGCACTGTGCAGTTGACCCTTGTGCAGTGTGGTGCGGTCAGGATCTGTCCCTTCTCCCTTTGGGCTTAAAACACGAATATATGTGTGTTTGTGTGGATGAGTAAATTGGGAGTGTGTCATGCTGTCTCGGCTACCTCCCTTTCTTTTGGGGAAGTAGCCAAGGTATATAAATATATAGGTAGATAGATAGATTTCACATAGAAATAAAGTTATTAGATTCTGCTTAGCATCATGGTTGGGTCGGGCCGGGCCGAGAGTGAACGTCGCTTGCTCGCTCGTAATAATCACGAAAAGTTGGAAATGGTTTAAAACAAACAACTAATGAAACCAATGCTTCTGAGAAAAAAAAAAAAAAAAATCACTCATAACAAATGAATGTGGAGACACACAGGAATGGGCTTCCAGCTACCATAAAGTACATCACCACAGCTTTTTAACCAGCAATGGGAGGAATCTTTCCAGGCTTAAGGAACTACAGAAAGAATTCTTTTTTTCTTGACTCCAATTAATATGCATGTGGTGGAGTCAATGAACTGGTTGTATGGGGACTCAAGATTGTACCAAATTGAATCCAAACAGAATAATCTAAATCTGGTAAGGAAGGTAACCAGGTAACCTGGTCTGAAAGGTCATAACTATTTCTGATAACATGCCGCTGAGACAAGCTCACTGGTGTCCTGCAGTACCAGCAGCCTAAAGTAAGCCACCAAATTATTTCTAGATGGAGCTAAGTAAAGTCCACCATCACTGTCTTGATGCTACAGTTCCCAATGAACTCAATTTACAGCTTATGTCATTAGTTTGAATCTGCTGGGAACCTGCAACGAAGTGGAAAATGAAAACGGACATACTGTCGTTGCATGCTATTCCCTTGATCCAACACTTCCTGATGGAAGACGAATATATAAGGAGAGATATTTACTTTTCTTTAAACAATGCATTGGCAGAAGGTTGGGGGTGGGGGCAATCAAATCCAGGACTAATAAAGGCCACAGAGTGCTAATGTCCAGCCCTAGTGGTCAGGTAGCAGGATGGCCCCAAGAAGAAGTTAACACAGGTTGCCAGAGATAAGGGAAGTGAGATGTATGACCAAGCTTAGTCATTCTTGAAAGGCTCTTGATATCATGATTTTGGAGTTTTGTTAATGTCTCTCTTGTTAGAACTTGGAAAGTAAGGACCAATCTAAAAGATGAAAAGACAGTCTTTGTTGAGAATGAGATTAAATTCTTGGATTAAAAATATCTGAGTATGGAAAGGAGTGTTGTAACTGAGGGTACGAGCCCCTACCCTGCCTTCTCAGAGGGTAAGTGGGTATGATAATAGCGATCTCTTCTCAGAGGATAAGTGGGTATGATAAAAGCTCTCTCCAGAACAAATTACTTCTGCAAGCAGAATCTGCATAATCAGATGTCACTGAGGCATCCCTAATTATTCTAAAAATGACCTTAGTGTACTTCTCTGTGGGTGATGATCACAGTTTCTGAGTTTTTATCCTTTGATCAACCATATATATATATATATATATATATATATACAGTACCCTCGCATCCAACATGGTAATATTGTTATGCACAGGTCCTGTGTTGGACCAAAAATGTGCTGGACAAACAACAGAGCTTATGGGGAAAAATGAATTATGTCAGCAACCCTAGGAAAAGCCACCCTAAATACCCACCATATACCTATACATATATTGGTACTATTGTAATTATAATAAATGGTACTATACTATGAATGATAACTAACCTTTTAGGATAGTGTTGGGCATGGAATGTGGTACCCAAGGCTGTAGGTAGTCCTCCTGGGTCCCTGGAGGATGGCTGCTGGTGTCACTAGCAGGTAATGGCTGCTGCTCCTCCTCAATATCCCTCATAAATCCTTCGAAATCACACTCAGAATCACTATCCTTGTCCGCATCCATGGAAGGTCCTGCTTCTGCCTGTCATAGCACTCCATAAGCCTTCACTGCTGCCCTGATCTGGTCTTGGTTTTTATTATGGTCCTCACACTGGCTTAATTCACGTCGTAGGCCTTGGCGATGTCCACTTTCCTCTCCCCTTTCTTCTTCCTCTCGATGATTTCTAGCCTGGTGGCCTGAGGGAGGTGCTGCCACTTCTTGGGGTTCTCAGAAGGCTCCTAGGCATCATGAGCAGGGTATAATACATTATCAAGGGCAGAAAATGCGGCAAGAAAAAGCACCGTCCAAAGCGAATTATGTGACTGAGTGGCGCTGTGGCAGGAGAAATTTAAACAAAACATCACGTGAGAGCAGAAGCGTTATTAATTGGGTGACATCACGATCACGTCAAGATAGCGGGCAGGGGAGGCTACTTGATCGGAAGTTTTGATTGGCTGTCAGTACCACGGGAACGTCCAGTATGATCGTGTTGGACCGGAGATGCTTGTGCTAGAGGCGAACTCTGCAGATTTCGCCACTTCTTGGAGCTCCGTCCATGTTATGCTAATGCACCTGTGTTACAGTAATTCATCGTATTAAATTGTACTAATTTTTTGCTCTCCGTGCTGGATGCGAACTGTGCTGGACAAACGCATGTTGGATGCGAGGGTACTGTACAGTATATATATATATATATATATATATATTTATATACAGTACCCCCTCCAATATCCGGAACAATTGATCCATAGGCTGGTCAGGATAGAGGTCCTGTCCGGAGATTGGGCCCCAGCTTATGGACTAGTACTCTTGGATGGACCCTAACTCTGAAAAACACCTATACAACTCCCTCTGGACATGCATAGCACCTATTTAAGACCCAAATCCACACCAATAAGGTACATAAAAGACTGACATAAAAGCAAAAGAACCATAAAATGAGGTTTTGTGGGAGGTGAGTTTATACAATATTAAACATTCTGGGTACTTACAAGTCCCTTGGTCTTGGACTGGTTTGAACCGCCAGTTTGCAGTCCACAGTTAATCCTCTGTACTCTAAATTGTACTTTCTTAACACTGCACAACACTGTAAATTCCTGTGTGTTCTAGTGGCAAGGTATTGCAGTTTATCTCACTGTTTATTCACAAAAAACAAGCACCTGTGGCTTGCACTGTTATGAGTATCTGTTCTCCATCTGAGTTAAGCTGTGACTGTTGATGTTGGTGGGGTAAATAGAGTTGCCAGATCTAATAAGCCACATTACCAATCTCCTCAACTTTCATTGTCAAATATAACTTTTCATTACCAAATTCGTAAAGCTAGCATATATTCTTCACCACTTATATATACAAGTGGAAATACATGTAATCACTCTCCTTATAACTAACAACATGTTGATTATTTTCACACTATGTAGGGTAGCAGATTAATCAGAGAGAACAAACAATCCACCATCTCCATCCTGTGTATCCTCATACATGTGAAAATCCATTTGGTAATGCATTGCCCTAATGCATTACCAAACGAATTTTTCTATTACCAAATTGGCTCACACTTGGTATTGAAATATACCAAATGGCAACCTGACAGGGGAGGGGGGGGGGGGGAGGAAGGATGGGGTGGAGGGACCATGGTGTACTAGGCTATATGGCGCCAGGCGGGAATTTCAAATTATGGGAGTGGAAAAAAAGTCAGATTTTTTCTGAATTTTTTGCAGTTTTTGGGCTCCATTTTGGGAATATTGGATCCCAGGAGGATTAAGGTCTGGTTAGTGGGCACCTTCGGATATTGGGCGTTCGGATATTAGAGGGATTACTGTATATATATATATATATATATATACTGTATATATATATATATATATATATATATATATATATATATATATATATATCATCATCAGCAGCAGCAGCCGTTTGAGTATCCAAGGCAGGACCGGCCTATCCCAGCCAAAGTCGGGATGATACAGCCAATGTATCTCTACCAAGTGGCTTAGGCTGTCTGGTAGAGATTGTATGTAGGGTGACAAGTGTTGGGTAAGTGTAACTGTAGTGCTGGAGTCGCTTTGGATGTGTGTGTAGTCTGTGAACCAAGTGTAATCGGCCCGCACAAGCCGACTGGGTGCAAGCTTACTTTATAGTAAGCGACACTGTTTCAACCACAGCACCCCTTGTGTCCATCAATGCAGTACATGGCTGGGTGAACATTCCCAAAGTTTATTACCCTGGCGGGGTGAGAACCCTGGTTCAGCCGTGTTTGAAATGCACACTCTGGGCCTACTGTACCACAGAGGCTTCATATATATATATATATATATATATATATATATATATATATATATATATATATATATATATAATATATATATATATATATATATATATATATATATATATATATATATATATATATATATTATATATATATATATATATATATATATATATATATATATATATATATATATATATTTTACAGACAAACTGTGAAAATCAGTCTTTTCATGAAATGCCTTGTCAAATTGTGAAATGAATGAAATGAGTATGGGATGAGTTAATTTAGGCATAGGGTTAATTTAGGCCTCGGTTAGTTATATATGTGTATATATATATATATATATATATATATATATATATATATATATATATATATATATATATATATATATATAGATAGATAGGTAGATAGATAGATACATAGATACATAGATACATAGATAGGATAGACAGATATACAGATATAGACATAGATATAGATATACATTTACATATTATTTGCACAGATGGATTTATGGGACTAAATGGGGAACCTCAACTTTTGGGACTCACTTGAAAATGTCCACTTGTTCTACTTGAAAATCATTACCACATATAAGACAATCTTATTATGAAATGCAATGATTGAATATTATTTTTACAAGGCTGTATAGCAACCATCATATTAACGTGTATAACCTGACATTACATTTTTTTTAATTGGTCTACATGTAATGCTTGTCTGGGAGAGTATGGAGTCCTTTAATCTCGAAATTTCTTAAATAGAGGTCCCTTATATCAAGGTTTTAGTTATATACGGTATATATATATATATATATATATATATATATATATATATATATATATATATATATATATATATATTTATATATATATATATATATATATATATATATATATATATATATATATATATATTATATATATATATATATATTTATATATATATATATATATTTATATATATATATATATATATATATATATATATATATATACCGTATATAACTAAAACCTTGATATAAGGGACCTCTATTTAAGGAATTTCGGATTAAAGGGACTCCATACTCTCCCAGACAAACGTACTGTACAAGACCATTAAAAAAAAAAAATGTAATGTCTAGGTTATACACGTTAATATGTTTCTTTATACAGTACCCGTAAAATAATATTCAATCATTGCATTTCATAATAAGATTGTCTTTATATGTGGTAAAACAATGGACATTTTCAAGTAAGAGAAGTTGATTCCCCATTTAGTCCCATAAATCGAGGTTTATAACTATCTATCTATCTATGAATGTATGTATGTATCTATCTATATCTATGTCTATATCTGTACCTATCTGTCTATCTATCTATGTATCTATGTATCTATCTATCTACCTATCTATCTATCTATCTATCTATATCTATCTATCTATATCTATCTATCTATCTATCTATCTATCTATCTATATATATATATATATATATATATATATATATATATATATATATATATATATATATATATCTTATAGGCATACTGTAAAATCAGGCACTTCATGAAATGCCAAGTCAAATCGTGAAATGATTTAACTTGGGATTGGTATAGGTTAGGTTAATTTAGGCTGCGGATAGGTTAGTCTTGAATCATCTAGGTTAAGTTTAGGTTATTTAGGCTATGTTAGTTCAGGTTAGGTTAGGTTACGCTAGTTTAGGTTTATTTAGAAGAATGCTGAGTTTTGTTAAGGGTTCGTCTAAAATGACCTAACTTAACTTAACCTTACTAACCTAGCCTAACTTAACCTACATTATCCCAGCCTAACCTAACCGGAGCCTAAATTAACCTAACCTAAATTAACTCATCCCATACTCATTTCATTCATTTCACAATTTGACAAGGCATTTCATGAAAAGACTGATTTCACAGTTTGCCTGTAATATATATATATATATATATATATATATATATATATATATATATATATATATATATATATATATATATATATATATATATATATATATATGCGACCGTCCCTCTGAGGAATAAGAGAGTGAATGATTTTACAGAGGCACACCTTGTGAGGAAGACTTTTGCATAGACTGCATGATCTTCGTAAACTCTCGAAACCTTAGATTCCCACAGCCTCCACCATGCCCAACACAAGGGCTCCAACAGACTGACCAGTAACAAGTTTGCGAGGCCGGTGAAAGTGGTCAAACAAAACCCATGCATTTATGATGCCAGGCCACCACACTTTTGAAGTATCATGGACACACAAGATATGTTTTCATCTTCTGACATTTTGATGAACTCTGTGGAGAATAATACCGGTCAAGAGTAGGAAATAGTAATTTATTTTTTACACATACGTCGGGACACTGCCTTGTTGAGACTTTCTGGGAATACGAACTTTACATACGAATTTTTCACGGACATATGGATGGTCACTTCACAGATGTACTGACATGGTTACAGACGCAGGTGCGGATACGGACCATGGATCACATACAAATGGAGAGTCCCTAATTTCCCTACTGAATTCCGAGTTATAGGCCATACAAGCCAAATACATCATTCGCTGCCAGTGATTTGCACTGCTTTCGATCATTGTACATAAGGTCTGAATCACGATTCCATTCACCCGTTCCACCAACGCATATGCAAAACAGTGGTAAGGCGTAGTTGCTATGTGCCCCATTTGGAGTATGTCTGCTACTCCACATAGTGTGGCATTCACGAATTCTGCTCCTTGGTCAGTGACAAGTTGTAGAGTTCTGTGAATGTATACAACCATCTCAACGAATACACAAGCTATCTTCTCTGCCATTATAGTTTTTAATGGTTCAGCAACAAGACATTTTGTCAGTGTATCTACTACCGTGAGGACATACTTGTATCCTGCCTCAGATATATTCGACGGTCCTATAGTATCCTTATGGACCCGAGACCATGGCGCCGGCACATCCAGGTACCTCATAAGTGGGGCCAGGACGTTCCCTGACCTCTTACAGGGAATGCAATGTTTGCAGTACCAGCACAGAGTGGTAATATCCTTGACCATAGTTGGCCAATATTCAAAACATATTCTGACAGTAGCAGGTGATGGGCCATGTGTAATGCTGCTGGCCCACACTGTTCAGGTACAACCATCCGTAGTAAGTCATTATTCACATTAGTCCATGCTTCTTTTCGGTAAAACAGTCCATCCTGGTGGACACAAAACTGTTTAACTGGGACAGCGAGTCTGAGGTGCCAGAGGGGCTTCTCCATGAAGGTACCACTTTAACAATCCCCAAATTGAATATGCATCTTGCTGCTTCCACAGTTCGTCAGGGTTCCAGCTGACAGTGTCAGGGTTTGTCATGATTCTTGCAACAGCCAATATAACCTCTGCATCATCATCCTCTGGCTCGCTACGAAGATGTGACATGGCATCACCTACTTTATATTTATGTCTGGGTAGATAAGACACGTCTATATCATATTCTGCAACTGGATTTCCCATCCACCAATCCTTCCGGATGATTCATTCCTTAATATTAAACAACCACTTGGTAGGTGATTCGTCAGCACAATCACTCTGTATCCAAGGATAAGGGGTTGATTGATTCTTAGCCCACACACAATACTCAAGGATTCTTGTTCAGTAGTGGCATAGTTCATCTCAGCCTTATTCAGAGCTCTACTAAAATATGTTAATGGCGTGAGAAATCCATCATCAACCTTTTCCCGCAATACTCCACCTATTTTTGTACAGCTTGCATCCGCTGTCAGGTAGAACGACTTATCGAAAGAAGGGAACTTAAGAACTACACTTTCTGTTAACTGGCCCTTCAAAACTCTGAAGGCCTGGTCTGCCTCTTCATTCCACTTTATTTTCTGTTTCGATTTCTTTACCTCTTTTTTCCCCTCGAGTCAGTCTTGTGAGAGGCAAATCAATCTTAGTGACCTCATCTATGAACCAATAGCAATAACTAAATAATCCTAGAAAAGATTGGAGCTCCCTTAGTGTCTGTGGGACTGCGATTTCCTTTATGGCTTGGACCTTATCCATCTTGGATCTCAATCCTTCAGGAGCAGTTATTTTACGATACTTCAGCCTTGAAAACATTACATTTCTGCAGCTTAAGAGTAAGTTGAGCTCCTTCCAGCCTAGACAAAACTTCATCCAGACTTTGTACATGTGACTCAAAATCCTTGTCATAGACAATTATGTCATCCAGTTAAGCCGAGCAGGATCTCGTTTATATTGCGCTGGAACGCGGCAGGGGCAACCTTCAGTCAGAAGGGTAGATTATAATACTCCCAGTGACCGGCTGGTGAGGAAAATGCGGTCAGTGGTCGTGACTCCTCATCTAAAAGTATCTGACGGTATCCCTGCCTTAAATCTAAACTACTAAATATAGTGTTCTTTCCTCACTGGGAAAGGATGTGTGAGATATTTGGCAACGGGAAGGGGTCCACTACTATCTGCTTATTCAAGAGCCGAAAGTCGAGACAGAGTCGTAATCCACCATCTTTCTTGGCCACTGCGGTGAAAACAAATAATCTAAACCATATCTGGTCTCCTCAGCCTTCCTTCCCCTTGTGTTACACAAGTAATTTGGCCTTGTACGTTGTCCTGCCTTTTGTCCCACCTTACTTCCTCAAATGATTCCATTGTGCCTACCCTATACCTGCCAAATATACTGATTTGGTCAGGAGTAGCATTAATATACAGGCAACTTAAATTCTGGACTTTCCTCTTGCCTCACACGGGACCATGTTCAGTATCCCTGATCATAGAAGAGCAGGGAAAGTACTACCAGGACTTGCGAAAAATAAACCAAACGTCCAACCAGAAATATCAGTCTTTAATGGGTCTATCACAACTGTCTCACTCATCATACAACATCCAGAGATGTTGTCTGATTTATCTGATAGACCTGCTTCTATTACAGCCAGGGAGGAAGAATTATCTATGCGAAGATCTACCTCTCTGAATTCTACCTTCTCATCAGTCTCGATGTGCAACGGATCTGGGATAATATATACATTCCGAGCAAAAATGTAATCAGAACCTAGAATCACTGAAATTGTACAGCGTAAATTTCTAATCACTATTAGCTCACTTTCATACGTGAGGCCTGCCAACCCTATGGGTGGGTCCACTACTATTGCAACTTCAAGTTCATCATCGCTTGCAGACACAAGCATTCGGCCTACATACGCCAGGTCTCAGGTCTTGTCTCACTCATATTGTTATAGGTTTCCTGGTTAATGGGTGATCAATATGCCCCTGTATCTAAAAGCATAGGGCAATCCCTCATTTTACCACATGCTCCCATGACTATGACCAAATCCATCGCATTTCCCATAGTCACAACATTTATTCATCAGACTTTATTGTGTGTGTGTCCACGCGTGATGAAAACTGTTCGATACGATGAGTTTACTCTTACAAAGATATCATGTCACCTGACCTTGGTTGTCTAGTGAAACAGTGAGCTGTCATGTGACCAAATCCACCACAACGGAAACAGCTGATTCTTCTACTTCCATAGCTGGCAAGATGTTAAACTGACCTAGCGAGATTGGCCTTGTGGCACAACACATGCGGACTCTGTGACCTGCAACAAGCATCTGTTACATTTTCCTAGGCTCACAGAGTTTAACTTCCCAGTATCTATCTTCTCTCTTTTAGCAAAGACTTACCTGCAGTCACATGTACAATGACATCAAATATTTTTTGTTTTCCTACGTTATTCTCAGCGAGTGGGGAATTTAACTGTTCTGCCCAACTGATGGCCTTATTCATGAGTTCATTGAGATTGTCGGACTCATCAGTAATGACTGCATATTGGCTTGGGAACACATCCGTGAAAAAATTTATGGCTGTATACAGAACACATTCTCCAAAAACAGGCCTAATGCTTGCAAACCAATTAGCTACAGGCAGCTTCACTAGTCGTGATCAGTAATCATCATTGATGTGCTAGCCCGGATTATTTTCCGCTCATATCATTTCCTAGGGAGCTGATTGGAAAGCTTTCTCAAAAGACTGAAGTTTAAGGAGGAGACTTAAAATCCTCCGAACTACCATTCTCCTCATGAACAGTATAAATTGTTCAGTTCTGTCATGAGCACCACCTAGTGTGTATTCCCCAGCTGTATCAAACCTGCAAATGTAGTCCACCTAGGTCCAGTCATCTTGTTCTCCATCTTCTTTATCCATGTTAAACCTTGGTACTCAGCTAGTGTTCTGTATTTACTGGCTGTGAAATAGGTTACAGTAAGTCCTGTATTCGGTGTACAGCGTCTTTCTGACTGCCAGCAATTGCTTGCGACAATTGATCAGAGAGAATCGCAATGCCCCCTCCAGTTTGATCTGATTCTGCTTCCGTCATCTCAACTGACACTTCGGAATCTAAATCTGACGGTGTATGTTCTAATTCCAAGGGAGCAGTCTCTTCATCTGAGCTAGATTAACTACTCGGCTCCAAACAATCACTTTCTAGACTCCCAGGTGAGAAACTGCTTAATGATATGAAAAACAATTAAGGCCTAAGATACTCCACCACTGCCACCATTGTCATACCCTACACTCCCTCAGTAATCATTTATGTGTTTCAAAATCATCTTTAATGAGCACGATATCCGACTGTTATATATAGGGATTGGTAGCATGAGAAAAGTTGCAGGAGGGAGTGCGGAGACAAGTCCAGAAAGAATCGGTAACATTAAAATTAGGATGGTGTGACACTGTGTATCCCTTCCTGTCCCACTTCCTTCCTGGATCACAAGGAAAACTGCTTTACACACCGAGGCTCCAAAACACAGATATGTTTTCTACTTTACTATTACAAACTCTGTACCAGACAGTTACAGTACTTTAGCAACAACAATGGAAACAAGTCACTCAGTACTTGGAGATTTAACTCAGTTACATGTAATTACAAACATAATATAGTAATGATATTAGCATAATGACTCACTTTTGAGTATTGTATGTTTACCTGAATTCTTACTAATGTAAGAATAACCACTATAATTATCACCACGACCAGGGACTAGCATTAATTACTGCTGGGTATTAAGAAGTTCATCGGAATATTTAATTGATGCTTAGGGCATGTGAAATTCCCTTGTCTTATACACACAGATCTCCCCATCATAGCAACTTCCACTCACCAGATTCTTTTTTTGCTGCCCATGACCTTTGACTGTCTGCTTCTCTCAGCAGAACTGCCGTGCCCCTGAGCCACCTAATACTGTTCTCTCCTTGGTCATTCTGTTACTCGGCTTATATCCAGTTCCTAGAGCACTGTCTTACCCCTTACTTTAGCTGTCTCGCTTCATACATGAAGCACTTATACTTTAAATTAATGATACACATACAGGTACACTTCTCGTGACCTGTTACTGAAACCAATTATTCTTTTATGGGTACCTTTCTCATGACCTGTTGCTAAAATTAATGTTTCACTTGATTGGTACTCTCTCTCATAACCCCTGTTTTTTCACTTCATGCCCCACAGAGGATTCTTGGACCTCAACATGAATCAGGCCTATGTTCAATGTCTCATGAACCTTAACACGTTGTTCTGTCCTCTCCTATTTTCACTTTTTTTTCCCCTCGATCTTCTGTGATTTCCCTTGTCTCCCGCCATCTCCAGGTCTTCTCTGCAACTTCTTATGCTTCCTGTGCGTTTGTTCTAGTCTCCTCATGATGCCTACTTTTAGCAACTTCATATGCCACTTTCAGCAATTGCAACACTCAGTGTATAGCAGCTTTTTCCTCTTCTCCATTTTTCTTCTCCTCCATTTCCTTCTCTTCCTTCGTCATCATCATCTGGTCCTATGCCAAGATTAATGGATGCGTCAAGTAGGCTCAGACCACAAGGAGAAACCTGGCTCACTTGTTTACTCGTTTCGTAAATTCTTGCCCTAAACGTGTTGGCTTCAGCAAGGTCAGGATCAATAACATTATCCAGTGTTTGGCAGTCCCGACATATTACCTTGTGCACTGATCTTTTGAACTGTGGTTGCACATCCTTTTACAGTCGGTAAGGATACTGCTTGCACTGAATCTGCTGTTTAGTTATACATTTACTGAACCATGTTATAAATTTCATATCATTTTCATAAAATATAACAGTACACAAAGAAAGATAAGAGAAAGGTATAAGTTTTCCTCAGTCCATGGTGTGCCCTAAAACCTTCAGTGCAACAAAAATGGAAACAACTGGTGGTAATACTCTAAGGTTTACAGTTAAAATCATAGAGACGAAATGGCACATGGTTGTGTCCGTCATCCCCACAAAAACACTAGTATTGTGGATTAACAGTTTAATCCTTTCAGTCCCATGATGTATTTTTTATTATTGCCCACCTAGCAAGGCGATAATGTAATCTCATGCGTCTTTAGGCCATTGTCTCTTTCGACATGTTGCTCTTAAACTATTAGGGCTAGGAGGTTGCAGTTTACATCAGCTATTAACCTATATGAGGGATTGTTTGTGTATAAAGTCCATCTAATTAAGTTCATTAGATTTATATTTAGAGATTTTTATGTTAAAAATTTCTAAGTCATCAAAAAGATATTAACAAGCTCCCATAGTAATGCAGAAAATTTGTCTTGCTATGTGGCAAATTAATCATAAAAGCCGTGTTTTTGTCGTCCAAGCTGGAGCTTGGGATTCGAAGCGCGTCTTGGGGCGCTTGGTTTCTGTCCGCACAAATAGTCCAGGATACGTAGAACCGAAAAATTACACGTGCCGATCGCAAAGTAAACAGAAGGGTAGAAGTGGATCTTCTGACGAATATGCAACTTACACGTAGGCGTTATTTGTGCTGAAATGGCTCTATATGTCGTTAATATTAGCCAGCTGCACCCTAATTTTATGTACATTGTAGATGTCAGGTTGAGGATTACTGAGCAACACACGCACTCTTCCACATGCCTCTGGCTGCACTGAGTATACAGCTGTCTGAGCTGAGACTAAAAGAAGATGCCGGAAGTCGAAAGAAGGAGTATTTAGTTGACGATTTATCTTAAAAAAAAAAAAGGTAAATTTGTAGAAGTAACCAACGTTTTCTTTTATTATTATTTTTATGGTTTCCAACGCAAAATACCGTGTTTTAATTAGTTTTGACCTTCATTTTGGGGGGAAAATCCCCCTTTTGTAATTTTGAGTAAGATTTCCAAAAGTGGGTTTATCCCCCCAAAATCAAGATCAAAATTATTTGAAAACACACTATTTTTGCATTAAACTAACCCAAACTAACCTAACCTAACCTGACCTGACCTAACCTAACCTAACCTAACTTAGGGCCTGACATACACCAAGTGAAACGCCTGCACCAGCCAATATGGCGTGACATTCACCCGCTACTGAGAGATAGCCTAACCTAAGCCACTACATGACTACCCCTACAAAATTAGCTCCCCCAACTCAAACTAGGCTTAAAAGGTAAGTCTTGGTTAGAATAGTTCAGGGACGTAATGAAAATCGGTAACGTTGGTTACCTCTAAAGTTATACCCCCCCCCAAAAAAAAAAAGTATTTCTATGTAAATTTTGCACAAAGCTACTGTATATCATAATGCATGTAGGAGCACTAAAGTTGCTCTTGAGTGCTTGATATGGGTATATAAAAATGCAATTTTAAAGCACTTATACATTTTTGAAGATATCATTTCACACAGAGACAGAGGAAGGATGCCAGAACTTCGTGGAATTTTCCCAGAATATTAAAAAAATTTCAAATTGTTTTGTAAAAAATGAAGGTGATCACCTTTATGTGTGTCTTTAGGTGTTCCCAAAATGTTTCAAAATCAATCGCGCAAATTGTATCTAAACTTTTGGGGCAGTAATCTGGGATATATGGCTCATTTGATATTACTTTTGACGAAACTATGACGATATGGCTCCAATTGCCAGAGGAATTTGCAAGATAATTACCATCTAACTTTTTTCGTTTTGCTTGCCATTAGTCACCATTTTCCATCCTACCCTCAATGAAGAGAACGGCTCTTTGAAGGGTAACTGTTAAATAATCTTCAAAGGCCTGTTATACTCAATGATCTCACCAACATAATGTCCTGACTTCAGGCTTCTGATTGCTACGGTGATATTTAATTCAATACGAGTAAACAGCAAAATCCTAGGACTTAGTTTTTCATGCTGGAGCTGCGATGATATGCCTCCGATTGCCAGAGGACTTCTGATCTATTTTTTCAGTGGTGATGGGTGATACGCATTCGTGGGCGAATGCTTTGGGTGATATTCTTACTGTTACCTGATGATTTTGACTCACACACTCATCGAGTCATTAAGCTTTCTATCACCCTTTCCTTAAAGATTTATTTTTTTAACTACTCATCAGTGTTCTTTTTTTGCATCTTTATATATATATATATATATATATATATATATATATATATATATATATATATATTTATATATATATATATATATATATATATATATATATATATATAATGTCGACATAGATTGCATGAATAACACGCAATAATATAGTAATGAAGCAGGATCAGAAACAAACAGGTGGGGAAAAGGTGTTCGTAAGCTTTTTAACCACGAAAATACTGTCTATAATCTAAGGCCTGGGAGAATTCTGAACTGGAAAGGCTAGATGGAGCCTTCATTAACATCTTAGCTACAAGAAAACGTCCCTCAGCTGAAATCTCTCTCTCTCTCTCTCTCTCTCTCTCTCTCTAGTTTGGATAGAGCAATTAAAACGACAGAGCACGCCATCGGATTGAATGGTTTAACACTTTGCTAGGATTTCTCAGGAACAAAATCAACTGCTAGCTTACGTAAATATTCTATGTATAGCCTATTGATAGCCGATGAAGAGTTACATGAAGAAGATTTAATCGACTCATCCTAATACAATACAGAGCTTTCTCTCAGCTGACCAGGATCGGAATTCACAAGCACACTTACGATCAGTACCTTGTCGAAACTTTTTTCTTTTTTTTCCAGAATGGTCAAGGAGGTTGTCGACTCTTCATCTTCGTCATGTTTTAACTTTATGAATAAATCTTAATTATGCCTCCAAAATTTCAGCAGGTTATAACCTCTCTGCAAGAACATCAAGGAAGAGAATGGAAAATTTTCCCTTGTCTAGCACTTCTTGTAAAACCATATTAAATTTACGAAGTGGAAACGATTGTAAAATACATAGAATTTCGCCCCAGAATCGTTGCTCTTAACATATATAAAATGTCCTTTATGTAGGTGACGTGGCTGCACCTATTCCTCAACAATTTTATTTATAATGCATATGACGTCTATTCAACTTCTTGTATGTTACTAAAGCAAACTATGTCAGTACTGATAATGCACAAATCCAATAAAAAAGAATATCAGGTAGTAATAAACATAATAAATCGCTAAGAAGGTAAAAGAGAATATCTAGGTGTCATAGACAAAATGAATTGAAAAAAAAAAGTGAATATTATAGTCTAATTAATACACACTGCTAAGGAAATGATAAAATAGAATATCAAGGTGTAATAGGCATAATAAATAACAAATAAAAAGGTAAAAAAGGTATATCACGCCGTATTAAGCATAGTAAATGGTGGTGGATGGTGGCGACCATCATCCACTCACTTGATGTAGTGCTGCTTACTTCTTCCTTCATCTTACTATTCTTTTTCTGTGTCTACCCTCCGCTCTTACTATTTCTCCCATCTTTCCTGTCACCTTTTACACTTTTCATTCCTTTTCAGGTGGCTTTACATTGACTGACAAGTCTAATGGTTTCTTGTAAGCCAGGAAACAATTTATAAAGCTGGATGGTAACCATATAACTAACCCATTCGTGTTCCTTACATGTTCACAAGTGGTTTGGCAAGGGTTAGTGCCCCTCCCCGTAAAAAAACTTACTCAAAGACAATCGGCCACCCATTACGAGGTTATGGCTATGGATAGATAGAATAAGCATAATATATTGTTAAGAAAAAGGTAAAAAATTTGACCTACAGTGGCATCGAAAATACGTCCCACATGAAGAGGGTTTACGTTTCGACTCGATAACGTATTATGAATTCTTTTGTTGTTACTGCCAGGCAATTTTATTTTGCTAAAGAGTCGTTTTCCGAACTGGAGGGGTGGATAAAGACATCTTTAACCCCACCATAAATTGCTAGACGTCCTTCCGGAATTAAAAAAAGAAAGAAAAAAAAGATAAATGACAAACAGATTCAAGGGGTTGAATAAGCCTTTGACTGCAGTGTTTTGTTAGTCGGACAACATTATCCACTGTGCTTATCCATCAAAGTGTTGTGATTTGTTCAGGTGGAAGAATTAAAAAAGAAGTGGAAAAGTTATACCCCAACAACAACTTTTCATAAATCGATTGCTGTTGGCCTGAATAAAATACCCAACTGTACTAGCAACATCGAAAGGGTTAACTTTACTCTGTACAGCACGGCGAGGTGAGGAGAGTTGTAAGGGGGTAGTGAGAGGGGGTACAGGGGCAAAGGGAGGCAGCAGAAACGCGAGCCAGCTAAATTCCTGGCCAGCATCCCCGGATATCTTCTACTTTCAAACATTACGGCAAAGTTTGCCCTCATATCATGCCAGACACCGGGCATTCTGCTGTAAATGCAAATTGCGCAAATCCTCGGCGTAATTGCGTTGTCTGAATGTTGGGATGGTCTCGTGCATCGACAGAGGAGCGTTTTAACTCCCACTACCTCATAGACACTAATCCAAGGCACGTATTCTCGTCCTCTTAGAAGCTGTCTTACACATCGTCCTTAACGATTTTTTTTTTTCTTGGACATTTCAACTTATTATTCTGTTAAGTAGTATTTATATCATCCCACATTCGACCAATATTACACCGGGTCCACCGGCGTAAAAGTCCACCGGGTTTACGTTCAGATGAGCCTGGGTCTGTAACAACAGTAGCAACAGCAACAACAACCTCATGGTGGGGGCAACTGAAGTTTTCAGTTCCATCTAGCGCCATGTGATTTTCTTCAACTGAGTCATGTGAGCCTGAGTGTTAGTTATGATATAGTGTCACCAGTCCTTTTCATGCTCGGGACAACTCTAACAATACAATAAATATAATACTGGACGATTTCATGCAGCTGTGAATGGGCCACAGAAAAATGAGTGACAAATATTACCACCGCCAACAAAGAAGGAGGCAGTTACGTATTCACCCCTGTCCGTTTGTTTGTTTATTTGTTTGTCCACAAGATATCTCGAAAAAGTTATTGATACATTTCAATGAGATTTTGTGGTCATGTAGATCATGGGCCAAGGAAGAGTGGATTAATTTTTGGTGGTGATCTAAGTTGTTTGGCAAAGACGTTGGCGGAGGTATATTATGTTCTTTGCACTTAGTTTGTTCTGCAAGTGGCATTTTCAGTGGTCAAAAATATTTATAGGAAAAAAATTAGCATGTACAGCATAAGGACCATAGATTTTTCTGAAGGCAGCAGCACAACTCCAAGCTTAACCCTTTAAATTTTCTTGATACCTCCAGACGCTTAGTTTAACTTACGAGAGATTTTTCGAAATGGAGTTGTTGTTGCTGCTGCTATTAGGTTGCCCGCTGCGTCACTGAAGCTGAACACCGAAGCAACGGAGGAAACCAACCACCCTCACCATATCTCCGGTGAGAATATCGGAGGAGATTGGCACCCTGACCGCTGCACTCCCGGTAGGTGAGGTGCCCAGCAACAGTAGTGCTTGGGCACCACATTTCACTAGCACGGGTTAGCAGGGACGGCTTGGCTTCCAGGAGAATTGCTGGGAGGTGGTGCCACCGTGAAGAGGCGTCCTCGAACCAGAGTGATTAGACAATAGTCTTCCATATCTTTTTCGCTACTACGGTGATCTGTATGCTAAATAAATAGTGTCGCATCATCACGATTATAAGTGGAAATATGAGATTGAGCAGATGAGGTTAAATTGACCTTTGGTGGAGGCCGGTTCAGCAGTCATTATCAAACATCGTTAAGCAACTGACACTCGTCACCAACAACTGCAGGCAGGGAGAAAGTGTCTGTTACTTTTTAATTATGTGAATACTATGTTTAAAATTATAAAACAGAAGCGTTGTACCGTATGGAACTGCAGTGTTATTAATTAATGGTAATGTTCACACACACACACACACACACACACACACACACACACACACACACACACACACACAATCGGTAGAGAGATGGGCTGTGGTCTTACCGGACCAAGGTTCAAATCCCCGCTGGGGCAGGGAACAATTTACAGATTTGAATTTCATGTAAAGCAGACTTTACCGATCTACCAGAAGACCCGCCGACATATCGTAAAAATACCCCTGCTAATACCAATACACCAGTCCTGTATAAGACAGCCCTAGCATGTATTCAATATGAACAGTGGGTGGTAGCGCCGAAGTGTTGAAATGTAGAGGTGTATTATGTAGGAGGACTACTGGGCCTTGGGAGCAGGCTGTGAAGCCTATGCCCAGAGTCGAGCACACACACACACACACACACACACACACACACACATATATATATATATATATATATATATATATATATATATATATATATATATACGGGGTCAGTGACCCTAAATAAACATGACTGGACCTAAACTGATCGAAATAACCATTGAATGTTTTGCTAGATCCGACCATAGATGATATGATACAAAATAATGAATTAAGTAACAACTCCAATAGTCAAGATTGGCCACCGGACTACTTTTCTCCTACTTAAGAGAATCATAGGCCACTTCGACTTGTCTGTATATATATAAGTAATCACTCTAATATCCGGACGCCCAATAACTGAACATCCCCACTTCCCGGACCTTATCGTCCTGGGATCCAACATTCCCAAAATGGTCTGAAACCCCCCCCCCCCAAAAAAAAAACATTTTTTCCCGTCCGTAATTTGAACTTGCCGCACGCGCCGCGGGAGAGCATTGTTTTGGTGCGTCATTCCTCCGACGTCCGATAGAGCGCCGCTGCATCCTCCCCACTTCCTGCCTGTCTCTCACCGCGACTGGACCTACGCTCTTCGCAATGGCTGCCCACATGCTCACTTTTGTGGTGGTGCCGTACCTGCTGCAGGGCCTCCTGCTGCTCTCGGGCCTCCTCTTAGTGTGTGTGATGATGGCCCCGCCACCTGAGAAAAGGAAGAGAGTGGTGTTGACTCTGGAAAAGAAGAGGGAGATATTGGAGAAAGTTGATGCGGGTTGGTCTTCTTCCCGCATTCTCCGCGAGTACAACCTGGCCTGGTCGACTTTGTTCGATATCAAACGTTCCCGAGACAAACTCATGCAGTACACGGCTGGCTTCTCGTCGCGAAGCAAACGCAACATGGAAAGGAAGGTTATGTTTACCCCCAACTTTGCAGAAATGGACAGATCCACGTTGATTTGGTACCCACAGCAACGTGCAGCTGGTGTGATGGTACGTGAAACGGAGCTGAAGGCTGCTGCTGAGAAGTTCGCAAGGCTTCACGACGCCCTAGACTTCAAGGCATCCGAGGGTTGGCTCTTCGCGTTCAAGTTGCGACATGGCCTTACTAACCGTAAAGCACATGGCGAAGCATTGGACGCTAACGAGGATGGAGTTGACGAGTTTCGGCACAAGGTGAAAGGCTTGATCGACAGGGAGGGCCTAACTCTCGGTCAAGTCTACAATGCTGACGAAACTGGCCTATTCTATCGCTCGCTGCCAACGAACACTCTAGCCGAGGAGATGGAGAAGCGTGTACCTGGCCGCAAGCTTTCCAAGGAACGGATATATGCTTTGTGTTGTGCCAGTGCTAACGGCATGCACCGGCTTAAGCCCGTTGTTGTTGGCCGTGCAAAGCAGCCTCGGTGCCTTCGTGGGGTGATGGATGTCCTTCCTGTCGTCTGGTACCATTCTTTGAATGCATGGTTCACAGCTGTGATTTTCAAAGACTGGTTTCACCGTCACTTCGTCAAGGAGGTCATCCATTACCAGACGAAGACACTGGGAATCCCTCGCGACCAGGTAAAGGCTCTCCTTCTGCTCGACAATGCACCTGCGCACCTGTGTGACAAGGACTTGGTTGCTGAGAATGGCCGTATTAGGTGCATGTTTCTGCCACCTAATACGACTGCTCTCATTCAACCCATGGACCAAGGAGTGATCGTGGCAACAAAGCGCCTGTACCGTCGGAAGTTCCTGAATGAGGTGATGGTTGTTCTCGAGGACGAGGACGAGCGCAGGGAAGGACGTGACACACGAGGCAAGCGGACTTTGGAAAACCTTCGCCGCTACAACTTCAATTCTGCGCTGTACAACTGGGCTAGTGCATGGAAGGAAGTCCCTGTGAAAACTCTTGAAAATGGTTGGTCTCGTCTGCTTCTCAGAACAGATGTGGAGTACGATTTTCTAGGGTTTGACGTGGATGACTTCCATGCACGGCTACGATGTTGATGTGGACGATGTTCGTGAGTGGTTGGACGACGACGAGGGTGATCCTGGGTATCAGACCTTGTCTGATATCGAGATCGCATCTTCGGTTGCTGGTGTCAGTCCCGAACTTGAAGATTCCGATGACGAAGGCGACGATGATGTGGACTCCTCTCAGCAGGACACTACTCCAGCCATCCCCAAGCTGAGCGCACTCCGGGAACATCTAGAGTTCGTCCTAGACTACCTGGAACACCCGGACTGCGACAGGGAGATGGGGCCCTTGGGACTCGTGGAGGAAGTGCGTGCTTTCAGGCAGCGCATCATCAATCTCCAGAATCGTCGGTCCTTGCGTCAGTCAACGATTGACAGTTTTTTCAGGCCTGTGACCCCTGCTGTGCCAAGCCCTGGCTCCACTCCGTTGCCTCCCCAAGACAGGCCCTCATGCTCCGAGCCACAGCCCAGCACATCAGCCACGGTGGAGTCACTGCTCGACGTGAGTTTGCGGCTTTCCTCAGAGTCCTCTGCAGTGGGTACGCCATCACCACAACCCAGCAATGCACCCCTTGGTCGCCTGCCAGTGATACTCTTGGACTCTGACAGTGAATAAACAGCAAGAACTTCTCCACTAGACCACACGGGAATTATGAGTGCTGTGCAGTGAAAAAAACGGTGTGTTGTGTTAAGGTTTTCGAGTTGAGAGAAAAAACTCAGTGAAAACTAAATTTAATGTAAATAAACTTCTTTGTTTTGGCTTTGGAAATTTTGAAAAGATTGGGAAAAGTTAATGTGCAACACTAAATTGAAATGGAACATTATTTGGACTAAAGTGAACACTGTGAAGAGAACGGACTTCTGTGTGTTATTGACTAAGTTCAGTGCAAGACTTCAGGAAGAGTGTACTGCAAGTGCTTCAGGAAATCGTTCTTACTGTCAGAGTCCGAGAGGAGGTGGTTATTCATCGAGGTGGCCAGGGCCTTGCGTAAGTAGCCAGAATGTTTCATACTGTACTTTTTTCCATACTATACTTACCAGAATGTTTCATACTGTACTTTTTTCCATACTATACTTACCTCATGCATGTGCAGTAGGAATGTGTTTTTCTGAGTTAGGCTAGGTTAGGGTCTATATGTACCAGAATGTATATTAATGTATGAACATACTTCTAAACTCTCATTTTATGTTTCTTTTGCATTTATTTCAGTCATTTATGTGCCTTATTGATGTGATTTGGGTGTTAAATAAGTGCTATGCATGTCCAGAGGGAGTTGTATAGGTGTTTCTCTAAGTAAGGGTCCATAAGTGCAAGTCCATAAGCTGGGGCCCAATATCCGGACAAAACCAATAACCGGACCTACCAATGGCTCTATTACGTCGGATATTGGAGTGATTACTGTATATATATATATATATATGAAGCTTAGAATGATTTAAATTCCATTCCAGTTCGATCAAATCACTGTTTTTGTATTTATACATTATAAAAATACTGCTGATCATTTAGTTATTTTTTGCCCACTCTCACTTATCTGCGTTAATTCTCAAACTTCCCATTCTCTTCGTTCTATCTCTTCCATGCCGTTTTCAGTCCTTCTTCCAGTCTCTTCTTAATTGTACTTCATACTTTCTTTGTTAATACAAATTACATGCCAGAAATCTCACTTCCACTTATCTGCGTTAATTCTTCTCGAACTTTCCATTTTCTTCGCTCTATCTCTTCCATGTCGTTTTCAGTCCTTCTTCCTGTCTCTTTTTCACTGTACTTCATATTGTTTCTTTGTTCATACAAATCATATGCCAGAAATATGACACTGGGCGATTACAAAGCCCTGGTATATAACATAAGGTATTGGTTGGAAATGTTTCAGGGAATTTTCATGTTATGGCCTTAGCTCAAAACCCGTTCATTTCCCAAATATTTTGTTTTTTGTTTTCTTTCTACTTTCAGAGGCATTTTATTCAGTTTATGAAAACATTTTAAACTAAAGGAGTTAGATAAAATCTTCAGTAATACTTTCAACAGAGGAGTCCTTCCCCAACCTAAATAAATTCTAGAGAGAAAATAAGCTAAATATTTCTTCATCGGATGCAATTGTTAATAGTAAAAATATGTTAGGAGTGCCTAGCTTATTTGAGGAATAAAGTGATTGACCAGTGCTAACTATAAAGGAAAGATATCAAATAAGCAAAAAACTTCCGGATGTATAATAATTTTGCATCGGTTGGAGCAAATGAATGAGAGAACGAATTTAGGAGTACAAATGACAACGTAGACCTTAAAACACGAGGCCTAATCAAAATCAGCTATGTGCTAGATGGGCTAATATCGCTGAAGGACAAATTGGTCAGTCGTCGCCATTTTCTACTTATTGTCTCCCTTCATGCCGGTGTAGCGTTCAGATCTGACTCCCTCACTAATCCTGACTCCTTGCGTTCATTGCGCATGCGCCGCCGGCTGCCAGACGTACGACTCATTCGCAGCAGAAGCCCCAAAGAGAGAAGAACTAGCAGGATGATTGGTTATTTCGTACGTCAGTGGACTCGGAAATTTTGCCAACTAAATCCGTGCTGATTTCACAGTTCAGTCCCATAATTTTTACCACTTACTCTTACTTGCCATTATCAGGTCTCTTTCTCCTCTGAACCGTGTACAATGAGCCTAATTCGTTGGACCAAAAATAAGTTAAGGACGAATCCTCAGTAAACAAAAGTAGTTGCGTGTTGAGGAAGACAGATAACCCACTGATATTTTCATTTTGATTGTAGTTATGCCTCTATTAAAGCTATTACAAAAGATTTACATGGCTTACATGTAGTTTCTTCGAGATTATGTGTGAATGTAATCAGTGGTTTCGAGATGGTTAAGCCATTGCCAACGATAACGAAGTTGCATACGCTGTTATCATGGTGAAGCATAGGTAGAAATGTCAATATATACGAAATAACAAACAGGTTAAATATAGTATATATTTAAATGGAATTCCAAGAGATTTTGTTTAGAAACCATTTGACTATCGATTCAGTGACTATAATTGTGGGAAACGTGCAGAAACCACGATATATTGCACTGTTAATAAAGCATAATAACCAGTGCGTTTTCTTGTCATTGGCTGCCATCCCTCCAACTCACACACCCCATTTCATATATTTCTCTCCATTCCATCCCTCCAGCTCATCCTTGGTCTCCCCTTTCATACTCTCCAAGTCAGACTCTCAACTAACTTCTTAACTTGTTCAAAACATCTCATTATTTGTACTATCATTTTCATTTACATATTTTTTGTTGCAGGTAAAATTAGCAACAGTTATACGTTTGGCAGACCTCTTTATTTAAGTTGAATTGAACAGGTAAGAACCATTCTGATTTACCAGAAGTGGGATAGTTAAATAGATGTGGAGTTTAAGTTGAAATTCATGGTTAAACACTAATACTAGTTATAATTTTTTGTGGTGGTTGCATTTTATAAATGAACTAAAAGCCAAACTTTCTTTCACCTAAAACAGTACTCTGCTGGTAGCACTGCCGAATTTCAACCTTTCAGCATAGACTATTCACTTCTGCCCAACATTTTAACAACACCAAATAAGTATTAGTGATTTGATATGGTAAGGCACACCACTGCTTACTTTTTGATTAAATGAAGGTCCAAAGGGCCTAATGAATGAAGGCAGGAGCTGCAGGAGACAGGGAAGAATATACAAGAGTGAAAACAAATATAAGTGGAAGGAAACAGACAAGAGTTTTGAAGTAAATGGAAGTGTTGCTTGATAAATAATGTAATTATTTGCAGATGATACATCTCTTTCCTTGGCGATAGTAAACAAACAGTACTTGGCATGACCTTCAGGAGCTGTATCCGAGAATCAAATTTGACAGTGTAAGAAAGCATTATTATTATTTTAGAGGAATGAAATTACAGACTGTCCAGTGATTCTGATTGACCATTCAGAAGAATACACTGAGAAGGGAGAAAAAGTGAGCAGATGGAGAGAACACTTTAATGAATTGCTGAACATACAGAATGAAAGTAATGCGAGTATAAATGGCTCGGAGAAGGAGGGAGGTGAGAAGACAGGAAGAAATCAGTAAAATGGAAGTTGTGCAAGCAATGAAGAAAGTCAAAATGGAGAAAGCCCCAGGAATTGATGGAGTGTGTGGTGAAATGCTGAAGCATTGGGGACAGATAGTAGAATGGATGTGGAAGATGTGCAGATTGCCCTGGGAGGAAGGTAGAATCCTGGAAGATTAGAAGTCAAGTATAATTATTTCCTTGTACAAAGGGAAAGGGGAAAAAGAAGTGTGTGGTAATCATAGGGGCATGTCTTCTTAGTGTAATAGGAAAAGTGTATGGTAGGATACTTATTGACAGAGTTAGGGAAATAACAGAGGAAAGAGTTGGAGAAGAACAGGGAGGCTTCAGGAAGGGAAGAGGTTGTGTAGATCAAATATTCAGTCTTAGATCTTTAGTGCAAAAGTTTCTAGAGAAGGGAAAGTTGTATGTGGCCTTCATGGTTTTGGAGAAAGCATATGACAGGGTGGATAGACAAGGGTTGTGGAAAGTATTAAGAATAACCTATATGGAGTAGATGGGAAGTTGTTGAATGCTGTGAAGAGTATGTATGAAGGTGCTAAGGCTACAGTGTGTGTGAATAGTGAACTGAGTGTTTTTCTATTTGAAGGTTGAGTTGAAACAGGGTTGTGTCATGTCTCCATGGTTGTTCAATTTGTATATGGATGGGGTTATAAAAGAGATACAAGGTAGAGCAGTGGATGTTTGAGTGGCCCTCATGAGACAGGGCAGTGTTTGGAAACTCCCTGTACTGTTGTTTGCAGATGATACTGTGTTGTTAAGTGAAGACGAAGGAGAGCTGCAAGGCTTGGTGGATGAGTTTGGGAGAGTGTGTAAGAAACGGGATCTAAAGGTGAATGTAGGGAGGAGTAAAGTTATTGTCTTCGAGAGAGGTGAAGTCAGTGAATGTACAGTGAGGTTGGATGATGAGGAAATGCAAAATGTGAGTACGTTTAAGTACTTGGGTGGTGTGATGAGTATGGATGGAAGTTTGGAGGACGAAGTGCTTGAAGGGGTACAACAAGGAAGAAAGGTTGCTGGTTCCTTGAAGGGAGTGATAAGAAACAGGGAAGTGAGCATGGAGGTGAAAAAGTTATTACATGACTGTATTGTGATACCAACTCTAATGAGAGAGAGAGAGAGAGAGAGAGAGAGAGAGAGTCTTACACACTCTCCCAAACTCATCCACCAAGCCTTGCAGCTCCCCTTCGTCTTCACTTAACAACACAGTATCATCTGCAAACAATAGTGCAGGGAGGTTCCAAACACTGCCTTGTCTCATAAGGGCCACTCCAACATCCACTGCCCTACCTTGTATCTCCCTTATAACCCCATCCATATACAAATTGAACAACCATGGAGAGATGACACATCCCTGTTTCAACTCAACCTTCAAATAGAAAAACACTCAGTTCACTATTCACACACACTGCAGCCTTAGCACCCTCATACATACTCTTCACAGCATTCAACAACTTCCCATCTACTCCATATAGGCTATTCTTAATACTTTCCACAACCCTTGTCTATCTACCCTGTCATATGCTTTCTCCAAATCCATGAAGGCCACATACAACTTCTTTCCCTTCTCTAGAAACTTTTCCACTAAAGATCTAAGAATGAATATCTGATCTACACAACCTCTTCCCTTCCTGAAGCCTCCCTGTTCTTCTCCAACTAATTCCTCTGTTATTTCCCTAATGCTGTCAATAAGTATTCTAACAAACACTTTTCCTATTACACTAAGACAAATGCCCCTATGATTACCACACACTTCTTTTTCCCCTTTCCCTTTGTACAAGGGAATAATTATACTTGACTTCTAATTTTCCAGGACTCTACCTTCCTCCCAGGGCAATCTGCACATCTTCCACATCCATTCTACTACTATCTGTCCCCCTTGCTTCAGCATTTCACCACACACTCCATCAATTCCTGGGGCTTTCCCCATTTTGACTTTCTTCATTGCTTGTACAACTTCCATCTTACTGATTTCTTCCTGTCTTCTCACCTCCCTCCTTCTCCCTGCCATTTATACTCGCATTACTTTCATTCTATATGTTCAGCAATTCATTAAAGTGTTCTCTCCATCTGCTTTCTTTTTCTCCCTTCTCAATGTATTCCTCTGAATGGTCAATCAGAATCACTGGACAGTCTGTAATTTCATTCCTCTAAAATAATAATAATGCTTTCTTACACTGTCAAATTTGATTGTCAGATACAGCTCCTAAAGCTCATGCCAAGCACTGTTTACCATCGCCAAGGAAAGAGATGTATCATCTGCAAATAATTACATTATTTATCAAGCAACACTTCCATTTACTTCAAAACTCTTGTCTGTTTCCTTCCACTTATTTTTTGTTCACTCTTGTATGTTCTTCCCTGTCTCCTGCAGCTCCTGCCTTCATTCATTAGACTCTTTGGACCTTCATTTAATCAAAAAGTAAGCAGTGGTGTGCCTTACCATATCAAATCACCAATACTTATTTGATGTTGTTAAAATGTTGGGCAGAAGTGAATAGTCTATGCTGAAAGGTTGAAATTCGGCAGTGCTACCAGCAGAGTGCTGTTTTAGGTGAAACGAAGAATGGCTTATAGTTCATTTATAAAATGCAACCACCACAAAAAATTATAACTAGTATTAGTTTTTAACCATGAATTTCAACTTAAGCTCCACATCTATTTAACTAACTCACTTCTGGTAAATCAGAATGGTTCTTACCTGTTCAATTCAACTTAAATAAAGATGTCTGCCAAACGTATAACTGTTGCCATTTTTAACTGCAACAAAAAATATGTAAATGAAAATCCATCCATCCATCCATTGCCAGACGCCATGTATCCCAAACGGGGTGGTCAAGCGCTTAGAGTTAATTGTTTTACAGGGAGGGGCACTAATCCTTCACCAACCCCACTTGACACATAGGGATGCCAACAGCATCTGGTGTTCCCGGGCGGTCACCCATCCAAGTACTAACCAGAAATGATAGTACAAATAATGAGATGTTTTGGACAAGTTAAGAAGTTAGTTGAGAGTCTGACTTGGAGAGTATGAAAGGGGAGACCAAGGATGAGCTGGAGGGATGGAATGGAGAGAAATATATGAAATGGGGTGTGTGAGTTGGAGGGAGGCAGCCAATGACAAGAAAACGCACTGGTTATTATGCTTTATTAACAGTGCAATATATCGTGGTTTCTGCACGTTTCCCACAATTATAGTCACTGAATCGATAGTCAAATGGTTTCTGAACAAAATCTCTTGGAATTCCATTTAAATATATACAATATGTAACCTGCTTGTTATTTCGTATATATTGACATTTCTACCTATGCTTCACCACGATAACAGCTTATGCAACTTCGTTATCGTTGGCAATGGCTTGAGCATCTCGAAACCACTGATTACATTCACACATAATTTCGAAGAAACTACATGTAAGCCATGTAAATCTCTTGTAATAGCTTTAATAGGGGCATAACTACAATCAAAATGAAATTATCAGTGGGTTATCTGTCTTTCTCATCACGCAACTACTTTTGTTTACTGAGGATTCGTCCTTAACTTATTTTTGGCCCACCGAATTAGGCTCATTGTACACGGTTCAGAGGAGAAAGAGACCTGATAATGGCAAGTAAGAGTAAGTGGTAAAAATTATGGGACTGAACTGTGAATTCAGCACGGATTTAGTTGGCAAAATTTCCGAGAACACTGACGTACGAAATAACCAATCATCCCGCTAGTTCTTCTCTCTGTGGGGCTTCTGCTGCGAATGAGTCGTACGTCTGGCAGCCGGCGGCGCATGCGCAATGAACGCAAGGAGTCGGGATTAGTGAGGGAGTCAGATAACGCTACACCGGCCCTTCACCAACTCTCAGTCTCTCTCTCCCGATTTTCCTCATCTCCTTGGTGTTTCTTCGTTTTGTATGCATTCCACATGAATAGTAGGTGTTGTCTGATTCATTGCTGACTTTATATTTTATGGCAACAGAGTTATGCAGTAACATCTGTTTATTCCTGATGCTATATTTCATTTTAGCCTTTATTGAAGACAATGACAGGCATGACCTTTTGTGGTTAAGCTATTGAAGAATGCTGACTACTTTATAAATGACTTTGAAAGGCAAGACTTAGGGTGGGAAAACACTTTGCATGGAGAATATTTTAGTTTTTTGCATCTACTGGAGGAGTAACGAATTTCAACATACCGATCATCTTTTAGACATGATACGCATCAGCTTTAGAGTTTCTAGAAAACAGCCATTTATGCAGATGTAAGACCTGGAGACTGGGTCAACATTCTGAGTGCTTGAATGATGTGTGGCTGATTGTATGGCCTATTTCACTAGAACACGGGTTGTAAATCCGATACTTATAATGTCTCCTTGTTTCTGGATTCTACCCCACCCCGTTGGTTGTTGGGGAAAAAGGGCCAGGTTGATGATGGTGATGATGATGATGATGAAGGACGAATACGTTGTCAACAACCATACCAATGTGATCTTAGTTTCCAACAATCGTTATATTTCCCCCCCCCCTCCCGCCATCTTTTCTGTTTTCCCAGCTCACCTTCTTCTCGTCCATCATCCTAGCTAATCATCCCATTTTTGTGTGCGTGCGTGCGTGCGTCTTTCTTCTCAATCTCCTCCCATACGTCCGCGTCATCCCAGTTCACATTCCTTCTCGTATGTCTTCTCCTTTCACCTTTCTCTTTATATGTACCTTCACTGTTCACCCGTCTTCTCGTACAGTATGTCTCTTATCAGTTAACGCTCTCCCTCCTGTGTGTGTTTTCAGTTAATCTTTTCCCTTACATGTGTCTCCCCAGTTCATCTATCTCTCATGTGTGCTTCTTAGTTCACCTCTCCTTTCATGTATATAACCACAACAATGTCCTCCTTCATGTTCTCATGCAAAAAAGAAAGAACGTGGGTCTTCAGTGACTCCTAACCGTTTCTTCCATAGAATACTGAATAAAAGCTATACCAAATTAATTATCCATTCATTTCGAGATATCCATACTCATTGCAGTTATTACAATGGAAAATCTAGTCGGCAGGAAAAATGAGTACCAATTGACTTTTGCATGACAGTTGGACAGAAAAGGAATGAGAATGTATGCTGCGTTTCAGCGGTAGTACGGGAGAAACGGAAGCAGAGAAGTTGGAAGAACAGAGACTAGAATATCAGCGATGAGAGATAGATAGACAAGCCGGTAAGCGACGATGGTCAGCTCTAAGTGGATCAAGCTTTGTCAGCGACTGAAGGTGAGTTTTGACACTAAAGGTCATTTCTATTTGGGGGCACTACTCCAGTGCAACATTCCTCGTAAGAATCATGTTCCTGGCTTAATAAGAGTCGGAGCCTTAGCATTTCACACAAGCAAGGTCGCAATTTTAGCGCTTTTCATATTTTCTGCACTTGAGGATCTTTGACCTCTGACCTGGCGGATGTAGGTCATGCATGTACGAAGCACACTTGTAATATTCATTACCGCCTATAGGCATGCAAAGTTTCATTCGATTCCATCCACCCACTGTGGAGTTAGGGAACTAGAAATTCGCGGAATGGCCTGCCAGAGGTACAACTTCAAGGTGGTATTGTCAGTGACTGGAAGTGAGTTTCGACACTTAATGTAATTTTTCTTGAAGGTACTCCAGTGCAACACCCAACAATCATGGCCCTGGCTTATTAATCTTTGGAGCCTTAGCATTTCGTGTGAGCATGGTCGTGGTTTCAACTATTTTCACAGTTTTAGCATTTAATAACCTTTGACACTTTACCTGGCCAATAAAACACGTAGGTGTACATAAGAAAGTTGTAGTACTAGTCAGTGTCTATAAGCATGCCTCCTTTCATTCAGTTCCATGGAGCTACCGGGGTACTCAGGGGACATTTTTGAAAACTGGTAATGGTTGCTAGGGAAACTGAGGCCAATCTTTGCGGGGTTGCCACTCGAAAACTAAAGGAGTGATGGAAAAAATGAAAGGCACTTTTGCGATAGGGAATGACCTCAAGATTATGCCTAAAGAAGTCAAAGACTTCTAGGCTCATTACTAATGCATGTACAACTCAAAACGTGAAAAGTACAAAAAAGCGGGTTTTCGGCCATTGCTAGGTAAAGAGCTGTTGCATAGGAACTAAAATCTTGCATCCGCAACTAGGCCATAGGCTGGTCGCTCAATCCAGGTTTGGTCAGAATCAGTTAATTCTGAAGGGTAGAATTGCCTGCCACATTTAAACAAGATACAGTACAAAAAATACAAAGAAAATATGACTAACAATAAAGACAGCATTTAGCTGGCCAATAGACAGATGGAAAGCCACACACACACACACACACACACACACACACACACACACACAGGGATGGATGGATGGACGGTGTAATGTTGGGTTAGACAGCTGTGGGTGTGCTTAGGGTAGGTATCTTTTTGAAGTGGCTGCAAGTTAAATTAGGATGTATATTTTGTGAGGTGCCGCAGGGAGTGGTGCCATTGAGTCTGAAGTTCATTCAAAGGTGATAATCTTTCAATTATCGCCGATCCCACCCAGGGGTTTGGCCTTGAAACAGTACTGTCATTGAGTTACTGAGTTACTGAGGCCAGTTAATTAATGTTGGCCAGCTTGCAGCTTGGGACCACACTTCTGCGTATGTTGTTGAATTATGGGACTTATTTTCTTTGGTTAGTCTGTATGTTCCATGAGTTCTGAAATTTTGAGAATTTGGAACTTAACCTTTAACAATATGTAGAGGAGGTTGAAAAATAATGGTTTAGTTTGAATATGCGTTTGGCTCCATTTTGAACTTCACTTCAGCTAACTTTGAGAATTCATTATACAAAGTAAATTACTTATATACTGCCAAATATATTTAAATACTTTTTTACTCCCCCAGTGCATCTTGAGAACCTAGCATTTCTGACTCTGTTTCCACACAGCTGACCAACCTTAACCTCACCCATATCACTAAAGTTACCGTTTTGGGTGATTTTCACATTCCTAATGTAGAATGGTTATTGCATTCTTTCGGGGCTGACGATACTGGTCTACAAAGCGACCTTTTTGCAACATTCTTTAATCTCACTCAGTTGGTCAACCAACCAACCAGAATACCAGATAATCCTGACAATGGCGCCGATCTCTCGGACCCATTCCTGAAAGATAACCCAGATCAATACAGGATAGAGGTACTGTCACCTCTTGGATCTTCCGACCACAATGTCATCAGTCTCATTAATCAGTCTGCCCAAACTTCCCCGTTCTGAACCAGTCAGGGTGACCAGGTGGCACTTTGATAAGGCAGACTGGGATGGAATTAGAAATTGCCCTGCTGATATGCCATGGCAGTCTTTCTTCTTCACTTACATTGTTTCTACCCAGTCCCACATTAACGACAATACAAGGTGGTATGGAATTGTTCACATCAAGTCAGCCATTTATAAAAAGATCAGATTCCCTAAAATGATTTGATAGCCATTGTGCCAGAGCAATGACGCAAAAGTCCTTAACGTTTAATTCTCTATGCAAGAATGAAGGAACCAAAGACCAGGAGCCCATAAAATTGTTCCCTCCAAGATAAGAAGAACAAGATAACAGACAATCAAATTCAATATCCGTTCGCTTCGAGATGCCTGGACACACTGCATTTGAAAGACTAGAAATCATAGTCAGTAGGAAATGCAGATAGAGGGAGATAGTTCTAGAGCTAACCTGTTACATACATGAAGGTCCGGGAGTAATCGTTAATTCTTACATTAGAGAGTTGGACAGAAAGGGAATGAGAGTTTGTTGCCAGACCGGTGCTACGTGTCCGCCATAGTGGTCGAGGGATGCAAGCAAACAGTTCAGAGGAGAAGTGACACTTGAAGTAGCGACAGGAGAGAAATAAAGATGCAACAGTGTGGCAAAGAGACAGAGGTTGAAGGGAGCCAGTAAGAAAAGAGTTAATGAGACAAAAGCTTTTGTCTCCACCTTTTTGAGAAAAGCTGTGTGTGGAGAGCCTCTCCACACGCGAGAGCTGTCCTCTACGCTGGGGCGAATAAACCCCGTGTATAAAGTCAACAGCTGTGCAGGGGTAAAAAAGGCACAGAGTCAGCTTAGGACACCAGAGCTCTTGGAACCAGATTTGATAAGAGTGGTAATATCATCTTTCCAAGATAAATCCCGAGTGAATGAAATCCCAGTTATGTTTAAAGATGATCCAAGATTGAGATGGATATTGTTAAAAATTAGAGGATACTGCTGTGGAAGATTTTCTTGGGTTTAAGAAATGAGATTTTGATGCATTATAAACAAAAGATTACTTTTACCCCGAACAGAAATATTAGCCAAGTCAGACTTTATGTGTGCCATAGCCTCATCCATTGTTTGCTGAAGTAACTACTGAGATGGGCACTGCGGGAAGCAAATGGAAAAGTCAGGGGTAGAGTCATCAGTGTATGAGTGGATAGGGTTAGATATACAACTTAGAACGTCATTGATGAATAGAAGGAAGAGAGTTGGTGATAGATCGGAGTTTTGAGGAGCACCACTATTGATAGCTCTTGGAGAAGGATGGTGGTTGTCTTCAACGGCAGCTATAGAACAATCAGAAAGGAAGCTAGGGATGAAGGCACAGATATAGGGATGGAAACCGTAAGAGGCAGTTCGGAAATTAAAGATTAATGCCAGACTCGATCGAAAGCCTTTGAGATGTCAAGTGCAATGACAAAGCTTTCGCCAAAGTCCCGAAAGGAGGATGACCAAGAGTCTAAAAGGTAGGTGAGCGTCCCTGGTGGAACCCCATACTGACGATCTGAAAGAAGGTTATGATAGGAAAGATGCTTAATTTTTTTGTCAAGAATACACTAAAAAAAAATTGAAGTACAGGATGATAAAGCAATTGGGCGATAATTAGAGGGCTGGGAATGGTCACTCTTCTTTGGGACAGCCTGAATGAGAGCAAACTTCCAGCAAGAAGGGAGGGTACAGGTTGTCAGGCAAAGGTGAAAGAGTTTACATAGGCACGGTGTACGCAGAGAAGAACAGTTCTTGAGGACATCAGGAGGGACCCCATTAAGCCCATATGCCTTGTTAGTACTGAGGCCAGTGATGGCAGAAAATACCTCAACTGAAGTAATTTTAATGTCAGCCACGAGGAAGTTAGAGGGGGGAAGTTATTGAGGAACAGTATTGGAATCTCATGAGGAATTGGAGGAGGAAGTTACACCGAAGAGTTCTGCTTTACCAGTAGAACAAATAGCTACAGAGCCATGAGAATTGAAAAGATGAGGGAAGGATGATAAGGAACAGTTGTTAGAAAGGTTTTTGACAAGGTGTCAGAAGGAGCGGGAAGAATTTGCTTTGGAGAGTTCTGAGCATTTAGGATATAACTTTTACTTAAAATTAAAAAATCTGAAACCGTTAGTCAATTTAAAATTGCTAGAAATCATGCAAAATTAGTAATAAATATCACTAAATCAAACTTTCTTCACAACCGAGCATCCAAACCATTAAAGAATCCTAATGACAAAAGAATATTTGGTCAGCTCTCTGTTCTGACAATAATAACTGTAACAAGTCATCATCCATTCCCCGACAAAAATCTTCAGGTGGAAACACCATACTGTATATGACCCGCGTGGAAAAGCGGACATAATTGCCAGTACCAGAAATTTTATCAAAGATGATGCCTGTCAGAACGTCCCTGTTCTAGAACTTAACTCTCCCGAAACTGCTCCACGTAAGATAGAGACTAAATACATGAAAATCCATCGATACAATTTACCAGCCAACAGAGCTCCAGGTTCAGATGAAATTCCTTCAATCATTTTGAAAAAGTGTTCCCCAGAACTTGTTCCTGTTCTAGTTAAGTTATTCAGGCTATGCATACATACTTTTTCATTCCCTAATTCTTGGAAGGAAGCCAATATCAACCCAATTCCGAAGAAAGGAGATTTCTCTGAACCTTCTGATTACAGACGAAGAGTTATCACATCTTGTCGTGGTAAAGTATTTGAGATTGCAAATAATAAAAACATTTTAAACATCTTGAATCAGACATAGTAGTTAGTGACAGACAGTATGGTTTTCGCCACGATGGATCCACTGTTGATATACTTGACCTCTTGACACATGCCATCCATTAGCCAACTGACCAACATGGAGAACCCATGGAGTAGCCCTTGACATTGGTGAAGCTTTAGGCAAATTGTGGCTCTGTTCCCTGCAGTCCAAACTCCCTTGCTATGGCCTATCATCTTTTCTTCCACTAATTTCCTCATATCTTAGCGACAGAAAGATGAAAGTAGATGATGTATGATCTAATTTAAGCTCGAATAATGCCGGTATGCCACAAGGCTCAGCCCTGGCTCTAACCCTATTCCGAATTCATATTAATGATCTCATTTCTGTTACCCATAATCCCATAGACTCATATGGAGATGGCTCAACACTTCGCAGTTCCTTCACGCTTAGCACCCACTCACAAAATTTAATATCTCTAACTCACAACTCAGCACAGCAATTTCCTTAAATAAAGAGTTATCAAAGATCGCTGAATTGGGACAAAATAACATTCTCTCACTTAATGCTTGGAAAACCAAGTAGATACAATTTACTAATAGACCGATGTTGCCTGATCTTTGTATTACCTTCAGTACTACCAGCATTCTACTTTAAGAGTACTGAAAATCTCGGTGTAATAACAATACCCTCAGCTGGACCTCTCATGTTGAATCACGTGCTCACACCGCTTCAGAGAAACTTGGATTATTTTACAGAATCCGTAACTTCACTGGTGAACAGTTAACTGTAATCTGAGCTCTCAGCTAGAATATTGCCCTCTCTTGTGGAGTGGATGTGGAGAGGTTATATTAAAACTACTTGACAGGATTTAGAACAAAGCTGCAAGAATTATTAATAAATCTGCAATTACAAATGAACCAACTCCCCTACATGTAAAAAGGGATGTTGCCTCCCTTGCATTATTTTACATGCTCAGGCGAAGTTGCATCAATTGTGTCTCCTCTCCAAGTCTTTCCCCGTGCTACCTGGGCATCTGGTAGGGCTCATGACTAAAATGTTACACTGCCATATTGCAGAACTGTTGCCTATCAGAATTCTTTTATTCCCCGAGCTGCATCTCTTTGGAACTCGCTTCCCGAGAATAGCTTGCTCCCAAACTTCAGCTTACAGCAGTTGAAGTCCAACTGTTCCAGATTTTTTATGAAAGGAGGACGCCTGGAATCTGGTGTATGGACTATTTCATTTAATCTGCTTTTCATTCATCTGTTCATCTTCTGAAAAAAAAAAAAATGGAGTTCAGCATCCCTTAATTTTCTTTTCGGACACAAATTTCTTTACATATTTAGATATTCTAAAACTTCGGGTTAAGTAAGCTTTGAAATTTTGTAAATTTGGAAGTGTGTACAAAAGGCTGAAATTTGATCTGTTCACACTAGAAGGGTGTTGGTACCACTATATTTTACCCAAGGATGCACAATTTTTGAGATTTTCAATACTCCCGTGTACATGATGTGAATGCAGATGGTATGTTTTGCCCTAAGTGTTTGTGTTATTCTCTACATATGTATGTATGAACAAAATCACCAGTTTTGATCTAATTTTTACCAAAGATGGTAGAAATGTTGAGGGTCAGCCAGGAGATAAACCTGTTGCGTTTAAGATAATAAGTCAGGGGTAGGTCCAGAACTGACCTAGAAAAGTCAGTCTCAGGAGTTTTAGTCCACTATAGACCAAACTTGATGGAAGAGATCACGGTAACGAAGGCGCTCGATTTTGAGGGCAATCAATCGCCAAGGTCACAGGGAAACGGCAAAATTCTCGTTGTGTGTGTGTGTGTGTGTGTGTGTGTGTGTGTGTGTGTGTGTGTGTGTGTGTGTGTGTGTGTATTTGAAAATGGTAGCTCGGTGAAAGGGTTGATGATTAGCCAAGGAACCGATCTATTCCTTTTGAGAACACAAGGTCAAAAACCAAGGTCACATGACAAGGTAAACTTAGTTTTTATCTGATTTAGCCCAAACTTTGTGGAAGGGTTCGGGGGAAGGAAATGATAAAGGATTCTATTTTGAGAGCAATCATTCAAAGGTCATGGTTGGTTGGCATGGCTGAAGGTTAAGATCCCATGACAAGGTCAAGGTAACTTTGATCCGATTTTAATCAAAGTCGATGGAGGAGTTAAAGAGAGGGTAAGAATGAAGTAATTCAGTGTTCAGAGCAATTGGTTGATGGTAAAGGTCACAGGGCAATGTCAAATGTTTTGCCCTTGTACCAACTGGCAGACGAGGGTGGTGCATTTTGTGAGTGCTTCATGTAATTTCTTTTTTAATCATACCAAGGTAAGATGTGCAGTTTTGAGAATTGGGTGGTTAGACTGGAAATGTATAGGGGAGGCTGAAATCTGATGAAATAGTTGCGGAAGCGGTTCAGTACCACTCAGTTCTGCTATAGGACACATTTTTCTAGGACAAAATTTTTTTTGAGATAATTTGGATTTTTAAAATTCTAGGCTCGATATGTTTTGAACTTTCGAAAATTTGGTGGTTAACCTTTGGCAGTGTATTGAAATTGAAATCTGATGGGCTAGTTTCGGAAGGTGGTTTGTGGTCCTTAATTATGCTCTAGGACACGGTTCTCGGAATTAAGCCCTACGATGCAGGAATATCGTGTTGTTTACGTTTCTCAAAAATATAATGGTAGGTAAATTATGAAACCTACTGGATTCTGTAGTGGAGGTTGAAAATTGAATGGTTAATTTCGGAAAGGGGTTGGCACCCCTCAGTTTTGCTCAAAAGAAACAAGGTTTTTGAGGAACCAGAATTTTGCTGAAGTATATGAATAGGTAAGTTTGCACATTTAGAGCATTTTGAGCTCTGCGAATATGGTATTTAACCTATTGACCTGTGTAGATATGAGGTTGAAATCTGATGGATGGTTTCGGAATGTGGTTGAAGCCCTTGGTTTTGCTTTATAACTCAGGGTTTTCGATATATTCGTATTTTATCTAAATTTCCAGTTGGTTTTCAAAACTTTTTGTTAGAGTAAATCTGAAGGAATCTGAATATGAGTTTTGGTGAGGTAGGTCTGTAGATACATGGGTAGATTTTTTTTTTTTTTTTTCAGCAGAAATGTAAATGAACGGTTGGCTGAACAGACAAATAAATCAGTTAGTTAGATGGGTGGATGGGAGAAAACATGTAGATAAATATATGGCTAGTGGCTACGATTGGCAACATTATTGCAAGAGCTTGGGACTTACCATCCGTTGCTGGAATGTTTGCTTTATCTAGCGAGTATAAAGGTTAAAAAAATGTTGTCCTATTATGAATCAAGAGTGGGCGAGCGTTACCAGACTGAGCGTTCTCGTTAATCTGGAGGTAAACTAAAATGCATTAAGTTGGACATAAGCTCTTTCCCCGGCGGTTAAGCAGCAAACAGTCTGGCTGTTCTGGCTGAAGAGAGTAATATGAATTTCAAAAATGAAAGGAAAAATGAAGGATGACGTGACTGAGAACATGAATCGTCAAGATTAATTCACTAGTTCAGGGAGCAATATCAAGAATGCTTTATAATATTATGGTAGGGAGAGATCAGTATTCTGTTTTTCTGTCTATAGCCATCTGCCTTAATCCCGTAAAGGGCGGCCGCAAACAAATCGCCTTTATGTTGCCCTGTCTCCCGCCACTTCGCTGCCCTCCCTCAGCTCAAACACCCCTCTCTCATATACCACCATCTCATACTCGGTTTCCCCCTCCTTCTCCCTTCCCCTTCGATCTTGCTCACATACACTCTCCTCTTTAGTCTCTCGCTCCCCATCCTCTCCATACAGTCAAACCACCGCCGTGTATTTCTCCTAACGCTTTCTACCATATCCACATCCACACCACAGCGCTCCCTCACTCCCTCATTTGTCAGTCGTTCTCTCCATATAACTACAAATGATCCTCTCAAATAACTCATTGCCACTGCTTTTACTCTTGACTTGTGTCCTTCCAGCAAGGTCCAAACTTCGCTTCCATATGTTGGAGTTTTTATCACAATACTATCATGCAGCAACTCTTTTACTTCCATGCTCACATCCCTATTTCTTATCACTGCTTTTAAAGATCCAGCAACTATTCTTTCCTGTTGCACCCTTTCAAGTACTTCATCCTCAAAACTTCCATCTTCACTCATCACACTACTTAAATGCAATCACATTTTCCATTTCATCATCATCCAATCGTACTGTACGTACGAACATTCAGTGACTTCATTTCTCTCGAAGACCACAACTTTACTCTTCCCTGCATTCACCTTTAGATTCCGTTTCTTACACACTCTCCCAAACTCATTCACCAAGTCTTGCAGCCCCCCTTGGTCTTCATTTAACAATGCAGTATCATCTGCAAACAACAGCAAACACTGCCCTCTCTCATTAGGGCCACTCCAACACCCACTGCCCTACCTTGTATCTCTTTTATAACCCCATCCATCTACAGATTGAACAATCATGGAGACATGACGCATCCCTGTTTCAGTCCAACATTCAAAAAGAAAAAATCACTCAATTTACCATCCACACACTGCAGCTTAACGCCCTTATACATGCTCTTAACGGCATTCAGCAGCTTCCCATTTGCTCCATATATTCTTACTATTTTTCACTTTCCTTATCTATCCACTCTGTCATATGCGTCCCTTATATCCATGAAGGTCACATACAATTCATTCCCTTCTTTAGAAACTTTTTCACTGAAAACCATAGGATGATTAGTTGATCTACACAACCTCTTCTCTTCCTAAAACTCCCCTGTTCTTCTCCAACTAATCCCTCTGTTATTTCCCTGACTACCAATAAGTATCCTACCATATACTTTTCTTATTACGTTAAGAAGCCAAATGTCCCTATGATTACCACACACTTTTCCTTTTGTACAGGGAATTATTATTCCTGACTTCCACTTCTCCGTGACTCTACCTTCCTCCCAGGCCAGTCTGCACATCTTCCAAATCCACTTCACAACTAACTCGTCCCCGTGCTTCAACATTTCACCACACACATCAGTTCCTGGGGTTTCTCCTATTTTGGCCTTCTTCATTGCTCCCATTACTTCCATCCTGCTGATCTCTTTCTCCCTTCTCTTCTTAGTATATCTTGAAAATAATAATAATAATTCCTGAGAATGAAGACTAGAACTGATACAATGTGTCTTTTGCGGGAATGACAGGTGTATAGAAACGCAGGAATACTTTCGTATACATCTGTGTTGAAAGGAGATTTGACATAACAAGCATTCTCTTCCAGGATACGAGCATTGACAGAATTAGAAAACAGCGTAAGTAAAAAAGGGATAAGATAAACATAAGGAGCAGACTGGCTCTGTATATGTGGGGGGGAGAAGGGAGGAGCTATACACACCTGAACGATACAGAGTTTTTAGTAGGCACCGTAGTTGTTCCGGAAGAGTGGAGAGGCTTGGGGGTTCAGGAGGATGAGGAGAACGGCTACAAAAGGTAGTGTGAAGGGATGAAAACCCGAAGGAAGCATCGAAGCAAAGGAATCATAAAAGTGAATACAAAATCGATATGAAGGAAGATTATTTTTAATTAAAAAAATCCAAGTAAGAATTGAATACTGTAAAACAAGGATGCTGAAATAGGTATCAATAGGTATGTATTGCTGCTTGACCCCAGTCAGTCTTACCCAGCAGACTCACTGACCACAGGTAAGCAACTGTTGTGGGGCCTTCCTACAGGTACAGTGCAATACAGTACTTATACCGCACTAATACCGGCGCCCCCTTGTGTTAGACAACACCTCATCAGCGTCGGACCAGGGTCCTTCACACTACGAGGGGTGCAAGAAAATATAAGGAAATTTGGCTCCCAGGTGGACGCAGGAGATGCTCCACTCTCGTCAGCGCCAAATATAAATAGGTAAATGACAAGAATACAAATACAGTAACAGTGAACAAGGAACTGAGCACGATAACGAGTTAAAGAATGTCATAGTGAATTTTTTTGGAATTCGTAAGAATACTAAGAAGTTTGGTAGAGGAATGTGGAGTTAGATGTAATGGAGTAGTGGCAACCCTAAAGAAAGCGGAGCTGAGACATATTGTTAGAACAGGTGGGATATGTGGTGAAGTAACGAAGTGTGGGAGAGAAGTGGTGTCGAATTAGTTATCGAACAATTTCGGGGCTGAAAGGGAGCAGGGAAGGTTTACGAGTAATGTTGCCATTTTTCAAGGAAGAGGGAGATAAAACGTGAGGGAGCTGCATAGATAGTGATATGTTCAGTGTAGTAGTAAACCATTAAGCAAAGTTTTGTCCGATAAGGTGTCAGAATGGGGATAGACTGACTAGCAAAGACTAAGGTCAGTAGAAAATGAAAGATGTGCAACTCAGATTAATACCTTGAGAAAAATGGTTAAAAGTGATAAGGGTCAATAGATGAAGCTTAAAACAATATTCGTTGACTTTAAGTATTGTTACAGGGTACACAGAGGTGCACTGTTGAATGTACTTAGAATACACGCGATAGTGATTTGGCTGCCAAAAGAGTTTCAGAGTACATGAAGAAGAAAAACCTAGAGCATGGACAGTATGATTAACCATTCGATCTGACAGTGGGTGTAAAATAGGGAAGAACGGTGTCTCCCCTGGTTGTTCAGTGTGTGTATGGGCGAAGCAGTTAGGTAGAGTACGAAGGGGACAATGCGAGAGATTGGCTAACTTGAAACTTGTGGGAAGATTTGACAGTTAATTATTCTCCCTTTCGCAGATGATGCTTTGCAGCCTGAGAGTTAGGATGGCAAGTTGTAGAGACTGGTAAGTGCTTTTGGATGTTTGACTAAAAATGTGAAATTAAAGTGATGAGTTATGATAATATTATTTTGCAGAATTGAAAATTTCAATTATGGGGTGCGAAAGGGAGTTAAACAATCTTACACATCAAGCAGGTGTAGTAGGATCGATGAAGAGAAGAAGGAGATGGCCTACCAGTCATGTGACAGGTGTAGAGGAATTTTAACAAAAATTTTATAGCCTTTTTAATACATTCTGGTAGGGACGTTGGCAGGATTTTTTGTAAGGGGGGGGAGACAAAATAAAAGAAATTACACAAACATGTGCGGCTCTATCAAAATACACACAGTCCAAATAGGCACAGACATTTACTTCCATGAGTTATATGACTTACACCAAATGCATAAAGTGACAGAATGCATGAATCAACTCAGATCACTCAACCGTCCTCGAACAAGAACTGAAACGCCCTTTGGAATGCCAAGGGGGGGCAACTGCCCCCCCTTGCCCCCCTCTCTGAACGCACATGCATTCTGGTGCCAAAACAAACATATGCGAGTAAGACATAACGATGCTGATGAAACAAAAGTCACGACATATGGGCACACCCAGAAGTTATGTAGGGGGTCTCAGAACATTTAAGCTGGAAGCAAAGATAATAATTATGAAAGAGGTGCAGTGCACTAAAGATTCCAGGCTCTGTGTGAACACGAGTGCCCCTAAGTCTAAATGAGGACTATGACGTGGTGGGAATGTAGTAAGTGGTAATTACTTTAAAAATGGTGACCATTCCAAAATTTCCTTGCATTTGCAATACATCTTTGTAATGCTGCAATGTACTGGTTCAAATAATTGTCACTCACCATGTAATGACAGTGGTGTGGAAATTAAGGGTATGTCGGAATAAACTGTTTTGAGTGGCAAAACTCATGCCTAAGAGTTATATCGTGTTATCTAAACGTTTTTGCATTATATATCCAGCTCTGGGCAATGACATGATAGTACGTTTCCTAAGGTCCAGCAACCCCCCTAAGTGCCACACTCTTTCACATATTACCAAATCGGAGATAATACCCACCGTCAATTTGGAATACGTGCTTGAACTGTCTCATTCCGGAATACTATGATGCTGAAATTATCGGGAGTATTTTTATTAATGTACGTGAGTTTCCTGGAAGAATATTAAAGTCTGTCTGAGAATATTAAAGTATGTCTGATCCCAGCGTAGGATCAAACTCGAGCCCTTTCGAAAAGCAACCAGCTTTTCTAACCATTCGATCGCTGCCTCTGAGTCGAAGAATCTGTACTGATCTTGTGAAACACATACTGATAAACCGTTATTCGGATACGCTAGGATATGAAATTAAAATGACGTGTAAGGGATGAACGTTGTGCGTAAGCACTATACATTTTAAACACAAATTAGTTAATACTGCATACTGTTAAAAGGCAATACAGACCATAATGAATATTAACATACCAGTTGAATATTATGATTCAAGAGGGCAAGTTGCTTCGGTGTGTCACTGATATGAAACTCGAGTACGGTGATTTGAAGGACGATGCGTGTGTCCGTAATGTGCAAGGTGAGACGGAGAGGTTCTTGGAAAAAGGTTAAAAGTGGCTTTCAGAGTGAAGGAACAAAAGTATGAAAACAGGTAATAGAAGCAGTGGAAGACATTATCAGGAAAAGAGACCGAGGGTTAGAGTCTCTAACCGATTCATATAAGAATTGTACGTCGTTGGACCTAATATCACTAAAGATCTACGCTAGACATCTGGGGGAAAGGGGAGGTTGGACGGGTTTTTCCACAAACCTATATGGTGCTGGGTAGAGGTGCCTGAGTACAGTGGCATCGTCAAAACCAGGTGGTTACGTTGTCATGTTAAATAAACCTCCCTAATCTCCCTAAGAACCCCTTGCCCCGTAAGGAGGATTGTGGACTGAAGGGGAAGGGAAACTTCAGCCTGCATTCCACTGAATTCAAGTTAAGACAAACGAGGAGTGCAAGCCACGATAACTGCCCTAACTACATCCATGCTCTCTCTGCAATACGTGACTACCATCTTAACACACTGTCTTCTGCCTTTTTGTCAGCAGACTTTCTTACTCAACATCCATTTCGAATCTCCACATTTTTATCCTACCCAGCCCTGAAGCCCATATACATATCCTTAATAGAACCATTTCGCCTTAATAGAACCATCTACTTAATAGAACCATTTTTCTGTCTATCTGTCTATCTATCTATTGATAGATATATAGATAAATGCCACCGTCTACACTATGATGAGTTAAATGGGTCTTAAGAAAGAGCTGAGAGTTTTCATCAGCAGAAGAGAAGCACGATATATATATATATATATATATATAGATAGATAGATAGATGATAGATATAGGAGAAACACACATTACAAGTTCGTATATACTGTATTTGGAAAGTTTTTTTACGCTGCAACCAGGAATCGAGCCCGAGACCTCACGATAGAAGTTAGGCACTGTTACCACTACACCATGGCGTGATAAAACCTAAGCCACCTGAGTTGTTTGACGAACCAGGTAAATCTGTTATGGGAGGATATTTTTGAATCCCAACCCATATGATGATACATATTTCAGACACATCTGGATTTTTGCCTATAGCCCCACGCATCTCGGCAAGTGACAGAGCAGTTGTAATCTCTCCAAGCCAGTACACAGGCGTCTTCCCGTATATCCCATTGGCTCCCAGATTTCCTGTGCGAGGGATTTTGCTGGAAGGTGCTAGGCGTACCACCCTCCGCCTGTCAGCTCATAGTCGAGAAGCTCATAGGTCCCTACCCCGGGGTTCCCTTCTTTATTAAATTTTGTATATGCCCAGTTCCGTACTATATTGAGGACTCTGGTCGCCAATGGGATATGTTAGGTGAACGCTTAACATTACTTAGCGTTCATTTAAATTAAATCAAATTAATCTAACCTAACCTAACCTAACTAACCTAGCATAACCTAACTGGAGCTTAAACTAGATTATCCCAGACTAACTTAACCGCAGCCTAAATTAACCTAGCCTATATTAATCAATCCCAGTTCACACTCATTTCACGAACTGAATAGGGATTTCATGAAATCGCTGGTTACACAAATTCACTTTTATATATATATATATATATATATATATATATATATATATATATATATATATATATATATATATATATATATATATATATATATATATATATATACACAGTATATGAAAACACGAACACCTATCATAAGTTTTTGCCCTACCCACAGGTGCGGTCGAATTTAGTGCTTGTCCCGTAACTGATGTCAGTCCCCTCACTCACTCACTGAGTTACCGTTCTTTCTAGAAGAATGGAGTCCAAACCCTATGTGGGAAGAATTAGGAAAATGAGATTTTGTACAATGGTAGACCTCCCCCTAGACCACGTTTCAGGCAGGATGTGACCCCCGAGGAATGTTCCTGGGGTCAGCGGCCCCCAAGTGACACACTCAAAACAGTTAGGCACGAATTTTTCCACAGTGGTAGAACTTCACTTGTGCCAGGTTATAAGCATGATCGGACCCTCGAATGTTGCCCCACTTAGGGGGAGGGGGGGGTGGTCTCGACCAAAGTCATTATGCACGGTCAAGGTTTTAACAGAAGAACATGAAATTTTACATGCTGATAGATATTTGCCCTGGCCACGTTTTTGGAAGGGAGGAACCACCGAGGGTTCCTCCTCACACGGGAGGGAACGGCCCCCGGGAGTCCCAGCAAAGTCAGTATGCACGACCAAAATCTCTAGCCTTGGAGCACTAAATTTGACATATTGGGAGGCGTTTACTTCTGCCACGTTTTAGGCCGGGTGCAGCCCCGAATGACCACCCTCCATGGACAAGAGTAGAGATCCCTAAGGAGGAGATGTAATTTTTATTGTTGAACATGAAATATTGCACAATGGTAGATCTGTACTGGGGCGAAGTTTTATGCAGAATGAGATCCCAAAGGTCACCCCACCCACAGAGAGAAGGCTGGTGTCCTGGTCAAAGCCACTATGCACACGAAAATTTACACACTGATAGACGTTCCCTCTGCCACGTTTTAGACAGTGTGAGACCCAAGATGGCCACCCCACAAGGGAGGGATTGCCTCCAGGGAAGATAGTGCCATAGTTTAACGTAGGCAAACAACATTTTTTGCACCTGGACAAGAGTTGATAGTGTGGGACCCCTCGAATCGTCCCTAAGCCTCCCTAATAATTATTTACCCCCTCCCCCCCTACAATGTTACAGAGCTAGGTGTCGCAATCAAAGGTTCCGTTTGTCTTGTTTATTGAATATCATGATACGTGCGAAGTCATATTTCAGCTATTATAGTTAGTGTCTGAAGAAAGGTAAACATTTTTCAAACGATAATCATGCAGAAATCACTCAGCACTGCATGTTAAGAGCTGTGAGTGCACAACCTTATCTGTTCACGCACTTGTCAAACGAGGTAATTTGATAAGCTTGAAACTCATCGGGCCAGTGAACATAAAAGTTTACTATCGTCAGCACAGAAACAAAAATTATTTAATTACGACTTACATGAAAGAAATGGTGGAAACACAAACTGCAAGTCTGTCATGTCCAGATCAGAAACAGAATTTGGCTCCTACTTTTGAATATGGTACAGCTATGACAATTTCTTTGTGAAAAAAGGAACGGTTTCGCCTTCACTGGTCAATGGCTGAGATACAAGGTGGTATTTACAATACAGTATTAGGTGTTATGTGTTACTACACTTCGATGGTGCTTTAAGAATAATATATAGCAGCTGAGCTTAGCCACAAGGTTTGCATTTCATGAATTGCTGAACACCTAATCCCAGAGTATATCCAGGGTGGTAGTAACAAAAATGCGACACACTTTCTCTTATCACTGACCTCCGTTCACCACCACAAATTCAAACCTCTCTCAATTACCTTTTTGCTCTTTTCTTCTGGCTCCTTCTCGTTCTTCCTCTTCTCATTTCCCTATAAATTTCTCTTCTGTGCGTCATTTAACAGCATTGTTCATTTCGTATGCCTTCCGTATACCAGGACCACCTCAGCACATTCCTCTTAACTCCCACTATAACGTCCATATCTCTCCACTTTTACAGCAAACCCTACTTATTCCGCTCCTTCATTTGTCCACCCCAGGTACAGTACCTCAACATGAAGAAAGGAAGAAATTGGAGTGGATGGCCAAGAAGAAAGTGGATGGATAATATAAGTGAATGTGCAAATTGACGAAATATGAATGTTAGGGAAACAAAGGACTTGATAAGAAAAAGGAATAAATGAATGAGATCCACATTATACGGAGATGCCCATGACAAGACACCCTTACTTTAACCTTGCAGTCGAATGATGGGCTTTTATCACACATTATGAAACAAAATATTGTGTGGATCACTTGGCCTGTGAGGTGGAACCGAGATTTTAGAGTTTCCGTAATGTACGGATGGAAGTGTGGTCCACTTACATTGAGGCTTTGTTCATAGTTATACTTTTCTGTTTTCCCGTTCCTATTCCTGGATTCTTCCCATCCCATTTCAAGCGGGACAGCGTGTAAGGTTGATGATGATGATTATAATTAAATTTTTTCTCCTCATTTCCAGATTTTATAATGCAGTGTTCAGCTCATTTTTCACAAATATCTATATCCTGTTGAATAATGCAAATGTATATGATTGCTGACTAGATTACATTTCACTGATAACCATTTGGGTAATCAAGTAAAGCTGTAAAACTCCTCAACTGGTGTCGATTTTTCAGTGTGGTATTAAATCACCGAGCTTTAACCGGAATAATATACATAAGTGCAACGCTGTCTGTGAAAAGGTTAAAGAACAGGCTTTTAATTCTTCGTGTGGTAAAAATTTCCCATTTGTAATTGTAAAGGCCTGGCGTTCATCAGATGTCAGTAATCAACTAACACTCCCTCAGTAGCCTAGACATTAAAGCACCTGTATCACAGTAGAGGGATTTGGGTTCGACTTTTCTGTCAGATACCTTGGCTGGAACCTTTTGGCCTTCATATAAAATGCGATTCGTACCACGACCACCACCACTATTTGGAGCATCATCGTCAAAGAAGTCCGTGACTAGGGCACACGTCTATTCGCTCATCGCTCAAACTATTGAAGTATTCTGTCACGTCACCAGTCAGCTATATGAAATTAAGAAAACAGAAGAGCCGAGTGTATTATCAAGACCCTCATGGACTCCTACATTCATTCCCCTCCCACCCGACACCCACAGGTACAATCAGGGACAAAAGTTTTGCCTGCTATTCTACAACATCTACATCATACTGAAGATCCGTCACTTTCCTTCTTGTCACAACGTAATAAAGAGCATCATTTATGGGCAGAGAAATATACCATGTCTGTTCCCACTTATCAGAGGAAGTGAAAAGGAGATAATGTAAACTACTAAGCGAATTTTTCTCCTTTACTATGCTTGCGAAAGAACCCACACCAGCGGATATTTTAAATGTTAATCCAGCACCCGACCCGTAATGCAGGTGGCCATGGGATTCGAGCACGCAGACTAGCCTGTGTAGATCTGAATTATAGCAGGATGAGGATAGGAGTGAGGAGAGGGGTTAGGGAAGGGTGACGGAAGGAGTTAGGGAATGAGGAGAGTAGGAGTAACGGCTGGGTGAGATTAGGGTTTATAAGAGGGTACGGGCAGGATGAAGGAAGGGTGGGAGCAGGAATAACAGCAGAGTGAGAAGAGAGGCTAGGGAAGGATGAGGTCAAGATGAAGAGAATGGTTAGACAAAGGTAATGTCCAAGTGATCTAAGATGTTATGAGCGAAACTTGATTTCCTGTTTGGGTTCCTGGATCTTAACCTTGTGTACAGTCTAATACAAATATCTGTTCTCCTCCCCTGCGCCTTTCTCACTAGTGAAATCAGTGATCATTGAATGAGACTTAGCGGCCAAATTTGTGTATTATCATCCACAAATAAATGGTAGTATGCACCTCAGTCCACTGCATCAAATTCAACTTAATATGAATTCACTGTTGAAACAGAGGCAGGAGAGGTGATCAGATCTCAGTATATGACTGTCCGACTTGGTACGCTGGAAGAGAATCAATGATGAGACATGATGATGATAACTCGTGAGCAAAGGATCAAGCATGACATCAATGAACTGCTCACGATGCATAATGGGTGACCCGAGTACTTCATATTTCAGTATTAATTTATCGCTCATATCATGAGCATAGCTTATGGTAAATGTGTCGACAGCTTCAAAAAGTGGCGATTGGCTAGTATTTTTTGGCGCTGAATGCCTCAGCATGTGGAGGAATTAATTATTTCCTTTATAATCAATATTTTGGCCATAAGGATGGAAGATATCCTATATTTACTCTGGAAAGTTCATGGCAGCGTCTTAATTACTTTCCTGAAGATGGTGTGTTGAATATACAAGAGCAGGGCATCAAGTTTACCACCACCGTACGTTTGAAATCGACTTAATACATACTTTAGGCATATTATTTTCGTATTTATGTTGTGCAGGAGGAGAAATTTGTTGCAAAATGGATGCAGAGTGCATTTTAATCTATCCTTCTCGCTTAACGACATCTAATCTAAACGTATCTTGGCAAAGCTTTAGGCATTCTTCCCAGTCGACAATTATACTCATCATCAAGAGAGCTGCAGATTCAGCCAGGTAACAAGAATCGGGGTTTCAAAGACGAGAAATGGTCTATGCCTCGGTCCTTTCATGAGTTCATCCTATATTCTGTTTCCATAGTCGGATACGCGCTATATGTCTTGGGACTGGTGGGCCGGACAGGTAAGAATATTGTCACTGGGGAGACGATGACCAAAGCAGGGGTCTTGGGCCTTGTACAGGAGTTGAGCAACTTATTATTTGCCCTTTCAGTCGGACGACGTCATTCGTATTATATTCTTGTTACCTGCAGCCGATATGATGTCAGGTTTGGTGAGATATCTGGCAGTGAACGCGCCAGTGACGGCTATAGCTAACACTTCATCCAAAAAGTACCTTCCAGTCTTAATAAAACAGTCTGGGGATAGCAAAAATAAAATTGGAATACCTCACCATAGTGAAGGAGTTGATGGAAGAGTACATGAAGGAGGGCGGCACAGAATGGTATGAAAAGATCAGTCATCTGGCAAAAGACAGATAGAGTACTCACAGTACTGACCCCTGCTCTCGGTATCACCACAGCGTTTGTGAGGTAACGGAGAAAATAAAACCCGGCGGAGGGGAAGAGAGAAAGAATGGGCGTGGTCACTTGCCCTCTCTCTCTCTCTCTCTCTCTCTCTCCTCAGCTTCTTAATTTGCATTCCCAGCCTCTGCATATCATGGACACTGTAGATTCTTTTTAAAGAAGTCTGAATGGAAGTTTCTCAAATGAGAAACTAATTTTTAATGGATGACAAGAATGTCTGTATGTTCTTAGAATATAGCAGTTATATGTGAAGGATGAATTAATACTATTAGAAGATGCAATATCTAATAGTAATGATAGAAATATTCATTGGCAACTCATGTTGTGGAATAATAAAACAGACAAGACAGTAATATAATTGCTACCCAGACACGGAGTGAGTGAAAAGGGTAAACAGAGCAGCAGATGCAGGGATGATCTTCGTATATTCAGTCAGAGGTTATCGGCAGAAACTAATGGGAAAGGCCTTCATACCCTTCGGCAGACTAACACAGGATGGAACCGATATGATGATGATGATGATGACCGCAAAGATCATGATGGCAATGAAGACAAGGATGATAAAAATGATGATAACGACGGTAACAATAGCACCAGAGAGGTTAAGTATATTGACGACGACGATGATAACATAGACGTACGCGATAACGATGACTATGACGAAACAACAACCATAATGACGACCTTAGACGATAGAGTAAGCGAGAGCGAGAGAGAGAGAGAGAGAGAGAGAGAGAGAGAGAGAGAGAGAGAGAGAGAGAGAGAGAGAGTGAGAGAGAGAGAGAGAGAGAGAGAGAGAGAGAGAGAGAGAGAGTCTTTGATACCCCCTCAGGAATCAGGAAAATGTGTAGCCCGTCCTTGCCGCCTCCTCCTTCTCCTCCCCCTCCTGCTGCTGCTGCGTGTTCCTGCTACAGCTCACTACCGATTCTCTGCGACTCCTGACTATTCATCTCATGTTTGATTCATCTTCCTGCCTCCTCCTCCTCCGCCGCCTCAGCTCACCACCCCTCGCCTCCGACTCGTTATCTTTTACGAGTCTCCGAGCTCCCTCCTTCTTGAAGAGTTTTGAAGCCTTAAGATCTCGACCAAACTTTTGATTCACAATTTTTTCCCCCTAACTGTTGGGGGTCTATATATTTTCTGTTGTTTTATATTTGATGATGGCCCGTCAGACCTAGTACGTCAATTTTATATTATTTTTTTGCAACAGCCAGACAGTTTTATTTTGCTTTGGAGAATACCTATACATTGACTGGATTAATGGAGTCTATATCTAAATTCCTCAGGTTAAAATGCCTCCCTTAATGTAAATAAAACCACCTGAAGACTGGAAGAGTAAAATGAAAAACGAAATCTTCACTCGTTTTTATCCGAGCTATTGGCCCTTGTAATATATTCTATTCTTTTGTTATCCATAACGCCTGAGGTAATTATATCAACACAGCTATAGTTAACTCTTTCAGGCAGTGGACGTGTGTTTCTGTATCAACATTGCAACCACCAGACAATTCTATTAAAGTCAGATAATTATTTCCCTATTGAAAGAATGAATAAGCGTATCTAAAACCTGTTTGTCACGGGGGGGATGTGAATTTAAAAATTAAAAATGCTAAATGTTGCTCGAAAATAGAGACAAGGAATTGACTTGTGAAAAACAATTAGTAAGTTTTGCTTTATGCCGTCTTACTTCGCCGATTCTCTAAGGACGAGAATTTATAAACTTTCTCAACGGTACACAGCAGAGACTTATTACTCACGAGTGCTATCTCTTAGTACTGTTAGCCTCTCGAGAAAGGGTCTGCACTCCTGACAATCAATAACTAATGCTAATAATAATAGACAGGTTCTTGCCGTTGCATAACTCCTGGCTGGCACAACAGATTTAAGTTTGATACAAAAGGACTGGCCCTAAGTACCAGTTATGAATAATGTAAAGAGTTTGTGCAAACTAGGAGCGGCAGACTGAAGTAAGCTTAATGTGGAGAAATAAAACACGGGTCTACTTACGTTAAGCTCAGGGAAAAGAACTGTAAATTTATTGATTACAATATAATAAATTTACGTTATATGACTCTCAAAATGAATTCAAAAGGGGAATTCACGGTCACTAGGGGACTCATGAATTCAAATAACAAAGAGAATACACTCACTCGCTCATTCAAAAGCTAATCAAACTTAAGCCTAGAAAAACGAACAGAAATACTGGTCAGTGAAGGAGAGCCGAACAAGTAGTCTGGGCGCCTGCGTGATGAATACCAAACGCTGCTATTCGCTAAGCCTGCTTCGCCAATTCACCGTCTAGGTGGAGATTCAGGAATTCGCTGTACAACGGAGGCACTGCTCTATGCTGGGCACAAACGGTCCTATCCTAAAGGCGACTCAAAGCTGACTGAGTTCAAACTAGGAAAGGGGGCAAGAGATGGCCATGCTTGCCAGAAGTAGGCATGGCCTAACTTCAACGGTCAACGGAGGGAGGGCGAACGATATACGCTCACAATAAATCACTCAGTGAGCGCACTAATGTCGTGCATAAGAATGGTCACTTGTGAAACAGTGACAAATGTTCTGAAAACCATCCCAATCGAAGTCCATACAGAGACTGTTGAACTGAGTGATGCCCAGTGGGAATTCCACTAGAGTCTGTGGTTTTCTCACCAAAGTAGTGTCACTAATTTGTATAAAAACACTCGTGCGAATCCGTGACACTGTTGTTCGAAAATCCTTTGAGCTGAATAAAATCGTCTAGAGATAGCAGTGAAAAAAAAATATATATTAAAGAAATGTATAATCAAATACCCACCTCGGCTCGAATCCTGAGGAGGGAAATCATTACCTACCTAGATATTCAAATTCTTATGGTTTGTGAATTAAAATCCATTGGATTCACAACCTACTCATTTCCTCAAAACTCCTTGATTAAGTTTGTGCATTATGATTCTTCGTACAAATGGATCATACAGGAACCTTGTATATTTAGGTATACTGTAAGTATGGTTAATTAGCATTGTCTATGAGTTTATGGGTCACACTTATATCCTTCTGAGAAGTTTCTTAAGGGAATGTAGGGTGCCAGGAATCTCTAGTCCCCACCACTCACTCTTTTTTTCGTCTTTCAGCACGCAGGGAATACGGGGCAACATGCTGTCCCCTCTAAACCAGTGATTGGTTATTATTTTGTACAGTGGAGCGAATGGTTTCCAGGAGTACAAGAAATATGTCTCGTCCCTGAGTGTATTCACCTCGAATTGTAGTAAATGAATGTGTGAGAGGGATACGTACGGAAGTTCTGGCTAGGGAACTGGTAGGGGATCGAGTTGGTCGAATGTGATGTATTAGAAGAAACATATGACTAAGGTTTGACACTCTGTATTAAACTCTATTATTAACAAAATGGCTCCTTTGTCTGGAAGGTGTATGTAAAGCCATTCTAAAAAGAACATACATGCTGAAAGTGATACGGAGCTTTGACTTCAGGAGTATGGTGGTGTAAGTGATTGAGTTGCCCAAATCTCTGGGCATGATAATTCTTCCACTTTCAAACTTTCTTCTCTATTTTTTCTAGATTCCCTCTTGCCCCAACTTTAGGTGGGAAACTGAGTCAGAATATTGATGATAATGCTTCATCCATAATTTCTTTCCACAGATCCTCGATGTGTGTGTGTGTGTGTGTGTGTGTGTGTGTGTGTGTGTGTGTGTGTGTGTGTGTGTGTGTGTGTGTGTGTGTGTGTGTGTGTATTTCAGCAGCCATTGCAAGTCCTCTGCTGAACAAAGGCCTCCCCAAGCCTTCTCCACAAATTCCTTGATTGAGTCAATCTCTGGAAGGTTTTACCTGCAAACTTCTCTGTTTCATCTCTCCACCACTTGTCTGGTCTTTTTCTGCTACGTTTGCAATCTCTTGGCATTCAGTCAGTCAGCCTCTTGCTACATGACCTGGCTGCCTCTAATTCTGTTCTTTATAACTACTGTAATGTCCTTGTCTTTATTCTTCTCTCTCACCCAAGTTGACCTCTCCCGACATTGACCTTTCCATTGCTCTTTGAGAAATTATTAGTTTATTATCCATTGATTTTGTCTGTCTCCAGGTCTCACAAGAGTTCGTCATTATACAGTCTTTATATACTTCTCGTGTCATACATACTGGCAAGATACATTTCATGATGTATCTGTGTTTATCGAAGCTTTCTACCCAATTATAATGCGCCTTTATATTTCATTTTCATGGCATTTCGTTAGTTTTAGTATTATCCCCAAGTAACTGTACTCCTCAACTTCTTCAAGAATTTCTTCATTTATTTTGTTGACATCCTCTGGTCTCATTGAATTAAACATTTCCGGTTCACCTTTTGCCCTATTTTGAAATTTTCTCAATTTTGGTCATATAACATTTCCTGCAAATGTGTCCGTGGCTTCTGAGATTAGGACACTGCTATCTGAAAATCTATTTTTTTTTTTCCACCTACGTATGATAGAATTGATAGGGAGGCTTTGTCGACTATTTTGTGATTGTATGGACCAGATGGTATGTTGTTAAAAGGAGTGAAAAGTTTTTTACATAAACAGTACAGTGTGTGTAAGAGTGGGATATACTGTGATTGCTTTCCCGTGAGAGTGGGGAGTGCGGCAGGGATGTGTGATGTCACCTTGGTTGTTTAACATTTATATAGATGGTGCTGTAAGGGAGGTGAATGCGAGAGTGTTTGATGGAGGTTTGAGTCTGGTGAATGCTGGTGGCAGAGAGTGGAATCTGAATCAGTTGCAGTATGCACATGATACTGCACTGGTGGCTGATTCGGAGGAGAGATTGAGACAATTGGTAAAGACGTTTAGAAGCGTGTGTGAAAGAAGGAAATTGAGAATAAATGAGAATAAGACTAAAGTGATGAAGTGTTCGTGGTTGGTAGATGGTAGGAGCATGATTGTAGTTTTGAATGGTGATGTGCTTGAGGAGGTAAATTGTTTTAAGTATTTAGGGTCATAATGTTGATGGAAGAATAGATGTAGAGGTGAACTATAGGATGAATGAAATAGGAAACGTGCTAGGAGGAGTGAAAAATGTGTTTAGATGTCGTTCGCTTAGAATGGTTGTAAAGAGAAGGCTGTATGGGGGTGCAGTGGTACCGACTGCATTATATGGGGCTGAAACAGGGAATATGGGTGTAGCAGAGAGGAAGAGTTTGAACGTAATGGAGATGAGGTGTCTGAGGAGTATATGTGGAGTGACGCATTTGGATCGAGTGAGAAACGATGAAGTGCAAAGGGGAGCTGCAGTTATGCGGGAGATGGCTGAATGAGATGAACAGAGACTGTTGCGATGGTTTGGGTATATGGAGAGATTGGATGAAGAGCGATTGGTGGAAAAGATAACTGGACCTGATGTGAGAGGTGCAAGGCTGAGAGGAAGACCACTAATAGGATTGATGTACAGTATGAAGAGAGCGTTAGAGGCGAGAGGGATGTCTTTTGAGCAAAGAAGAGTGGCTACGCATGATAGGGATGACTGGAGAGAAATTGTGAATGAATAAATGGTGACTCGGCCCCGAGGGGATATTCTTCCGCGTTTGGTCTGATTAGCTGATCAGGTCAGGTGCGGGTGAGGGGATAAGTCTATAATGATGTGGCAGGGGTACACCAGCTCTGCTATCGGGACCTGCTGCGGATGTCGCTGACTGCACTGCGCAGTTGACCCTTGTGCGGTGTGGTGTGGTGTGGATCTGTCCCTTCTCCCCTTGGGGCTAAGATTCGAGTAAATGTGTGTGTGCGTGGATGAGTAAATTTGGAGTATGTCGGCCTGTCTCGGCTAACCCCATTTTTTGGGGGGAAGCAGCCTAGGTATATACCGTAGGTAGATAGACAGATGTTTACTCCTTTGTACTCTCAATCTAGCTTTCTTAAAATGCTTTCAAGATATGCTTTAAATAATTTTGGTAACTGTATCTTCCTGACGCACTTACTTCTCAGTATTATTTTTTTATTCTGAATTTTAACTGTAGCAGTTCCCTCTTTGCATATATTTTCGAGCAGTTTAACAGTGTTCTCGTTTACCCCTTCCTCACGTAATGAGTTTATAGTTGCTGTGTGCTTTTCTGCGTCGAAAGTCTTTTTGCAGTCGGTAAAACCTAAGCACAGTGGTTTATTATGTTCTGTAGTTTTCTCATTTAGCTGATTCATTGTGTGTAAAAAATCAGTAGTCGAACCCGCTTCAGAATTCTGCCTGCTTACGAGGCAGGTCTTCCTCAAGATCTGATATAATTCTGTCCATAAGGACTTTAGTAAAGCCTGTAAATAACTGATAATAAGCTAGTAGGTCGATATTTACTAAAACCATTTGAGTCACCTTTCTTTCAAAGTAAAATACCTGTTGCAATAAACCTCTTGTATTTTTCTTTTTCTTTATACATTGGGCAAATTAGCGAGCGTCAGTTTTGAGCTTCTATTCCTGCATCCAATGGTAAATCTGCTACAGTTCCATCTTCTCCTGGGACATTTCCTCTTTTTCGTATTTTTAATAGAAAAGTTTACTTCATCTGGTGTTTCCTCTGGTATTTCATTTATGTCCACTGAAAACCCTTATTGGTACTACTGTCTTTGGTGCATTCAGTTCTTTGTAAAATTCATCAATCCTCTTCACCATCTTCTCCCTGAACTTAATGACTTCACCATTTTTGCCTTTCAGTTTTATAATTTGTTGTTTTCCTAGCGCCACTTTGCTCTGGATCTGTTTCAAAATTTTTCCATTTTTGACGAGTTCTTTGACCTGATCCGTGATTCTCTTTCGTTTATCTTCCGTCTATCTCTTCTTAATAAGCTTATTTAATTCTGCTCTTTTTGCTTCGCCTTCCTTTGAAATTGCTTTCATCTCCTTTTTTTTTCATGAGCTTGGGGGTCATTTTTATCGGTTCTGGTTGTATTAGCATTCCCAGCTACCTCCGCTGCTTCCCTTAACATTTTCGTTAGTCTACCGTTTAACTCATCATGTCACACTGAAACTGCCTAAAAGTTTGTAATTTGTTCTTAATTTTTAAATGAAAGGTAACTTTGTCTTCTCTTTCTTTCACTGGGCATACCCTTTTTATTTTCAGTCTTTTTTTTTTTTTACTTCCTATGTTTGTGGATACCTACGATGTTAGTAGTCATATTGCTCCTATCTACACCACTATAATAAAATCGATTTTATTCTTTTATTCTCCATTTGGGTTTCTCGAGGTCCACTTTGCGCCCTGTTCTTTTGTGGAAGAATGTGTTCGTTATTCTCATGTTTTACATTTCAGCAAAATTTACCACCATTTCACCTCTGTCATTCACCTCTTCTCTTCTGATATTTTCCTGTTTATTCCTCTCCATTTCCCTATTTTCCAACTTTTGCACAAAAGTCTCCCATGAGTTCTTCCAAAATCATGGACATGCCATCGTAAAATGTTTCTTTCTTCAACTGTGCTTTGAGAAGCCGGTGTATATACTTGTATTATTTTTAGGGTACATCTTTTGCATGTCTGATTACAGTCCATGCATTTCTGTCAGATACACTGTTGAATATAACAATGCTGTCTGCAAGATTTCTGTTAATTAGAAATACTACACCACTAACTCTTTCACTCGGCTTTCCTATGTAGTAAAATAGGTGGTTCCTGTTTTGGAGCCGATTTAAATTTTATTCTTTTCTGTGAATCTTGCTCAGATCTATAATACTTCAATTAATCTTTTCTAAATCAATCTTTAAGACATCAATTTGACGATCTTCTGCGAGGCTTCTTACACTGTACATGTACAGTACACTTTCATGGATTTCAGTTTCATTAATGTCCCAGCCTCTGATTTACGGAGGCAGTGTCTGCTCACCTTCGGCTGCACATTGTCCTAGAGCACAGGAGGCAGTGCGGCTGGACGTCTAGTAGATGATGGTCAAACAGAAAAGCCAATAGAATTCATTATCAGTATAATTCATGTCTGAGTTAGGGGGAAGTGGGATCGTGGTAAATAAAATTAAGTCCCTGCCACGTGGTTCCTAGTGAGATGTGATTTTTGTGCCACCTTATTCGCTACCAGTGTTTTCCCCGCAAAATTATTGCCGGACTAACAAACAGCCTATCCATCACAAAATGTTTACAAATACAGTTATGATTGTTTCCATACCGTTATTGAGCCCACAAGGACCAGTTCTGACCAGAAAGGCGAGAAAGCAATTTTTGCATATTTTCATGTGTTACGATTTCCGATAATTCAGCTTGATCGCGCAGCGCGCTATCGCCGATTTTTTTTTTTTTTTTTTTTCCCTCTGAATCAACTCTGGCCTAACGGAAACAAAATTATGTCGATATCTATTACGGTTCTAGTGAAAGAAATGAACAGATGCACAGACAGACACACACACATAGTGACTTTATTATTTACACATTCGGCCATTGTGTGCGGGGACGGGTATAGTTTTCACTCCCTTTGTCAGATTGTCTGTTTGTTTGTTTGTGTGTTTTCTTGCTTGTTTGCTTGTTCGTCTGTCGGTCTGTTAACAACTTTACGCGAAACTACTGGTGCAATTTGTCCCAAAATTATAGGATGATGGGCTATGACCTTCTGATCACCTGATTAAATTCTGGGACAAATTGGACCAAGGCCCAGGCTGTAGGCCCCCCCAAAATTAAAAGAAATGGAACGGGTAAAAATCGTTTTTTCACCATAACTCCATTCAGATTCGTCATATTGACATGAAACTAAACCTAAAGGTGTATCTTTCAAATCTGCGTGCTATAACATGTCTCATTACATCAGGGTGTCACGCCTCCCAGTTATCGGTAGGGGGTCAATGTCAGGTGGGTCGGGCCAAAAATTTCAGATGGGCGTAAAATCGTCAATTTTCACCCAGTTTGCTCAAAATCTGATATGTGACATCTTTGACTTGATATCCTGTTGTGTTTCAGCACTGAAATTATTGCCATGGACGGGTTTGCTGTGCCTTGGCACCGCATCTTGTATATCTATGAAACGTTCCCCTAACTGTCATCCGGGGACGCGCTAGGTAACAGTGGGATCCTGCCGCAGGTTTTATATATATCTCATCTCATCTCATCACCCGTTGAGTGTCCACTGCAGGACCGGCCTATCCCGACCGAAGTGGGGACGATACAGCCAATGTATCTCTACCTAGTGGCTTAGGCTGTCTGGGAGAGATTGTACGTAGGGTGAGAAGTGCTTGTAAGTGTAATTGTAATGTTGGAGTGGCTTTGGATGTGTGTGTAGTCCGTGAACCAAGTGTAATCGGCCTGCACAAGCCGACTGGGTGCAAGCATACTTTATAGTATGCGACACTGATTCAATCACAGCACCCCTTGTGTCCGCCAGGCAGTACGTGGCTAGAAGAACGCTCCCAAAGTTTATTACCCTGGCGGGGCGCGAACCCTCGTTCCTCACTGTACGAAAACGCACACTTTACCACTGTACCATAGAGGCTTCAGGTTATATATATATATATATATATATATATATATATATATATATATTAATGGTATCTATATTTATATAGTATCTATATATATATATATATATATATATATATATATATATATATATATATATATATATATATATATATATATATATATATATATATATATATATATATATATATATATATATATATATATATATATCATCAGACTTATGAATGTCCACTGCACGACCGGCCTATCCCGACCGAAGTGTGGACGATACAGTCTATGTATCTCTACCAAGTGGCTTAGGCTGTCTGGTAGAGATTGTATGTATGGTGAGAGGTACTTTTCAGTGTAATTGTGGTGCTGGAGTGGCTTTGGATGTGTGTGTAATCTGTGAACCAAGCGTAATCGGCCTGCACAAGCTGACTGGGTGCAACCATACTTAATAAGTACGCGACACTGGTTCAACCACAGGACCCCTTATGTCCGGCAGATCAGTACGTGGCCGGAAGAACGGTCCCAAAATATATATATATATATATATATATATATATATATATATATATATATATATATATATATATATATATATATATATATATATACATACCGTGTGTGTGTGTGTGTGTGTGTGTGTGTGTGTGCATGTTGTATTATCTTCCTTGTTATACTAGTATAATATTGTACTATGATCGTAATCTTAATTCAGTAATGCTCTGTTATGTACTTAATTCTCTAAATGTTCTTCATTTTATTTACGATTCTTGTTGTCCAAGTGATCTACTATCAAACTGTGCCAGCGCTGCAGGAGAAACACGCCTTTCCATTGTGGAGCTAGGCTTGTGCGGTAGAGCCGGGATTCAAAGTGCAAGAGTGATGTGTGAATGAATGTTCCGACCAGTTCACTGTTTATGCTGCTGGAACTTCTCTTACGTCCATTCTTTCTCTTTCCTTGTCCTTAGGATTTAAGCTCATGACACACTTATCTGGAAATGAAATGTTATGATGACGACAACGACGATGATGATGATGTTGATGATCTTGAGGAGGAAGATTAGGAGAAGGTGGAGGAGGAGGTCTCCAGAGTGTTTATTTAATATTCGAATATCAGAATACTTTAGTAGAAAATTATGAATTCCACTGAACGCCATATTTATTTAGGAACACATTTAAAATTCCACGGAATCTTTTGCCTGACATATTCTATTGGATCGAGTAGACTTTGTGGATGAGAGACGGGTGTGGATAATACCTAATATTTCTGAGGATGCGCGGTGGATGTGTACTATTGCGGACATAAATACTGGAACACTTCATAACGATAGAGAACGAGACAGTGAGCAATGATTTTAGAAACCCACTGATGCGATTTCGGAACCCAACAAACTTTTCAGATTACTGTGTATAAAGAGCTTCATTATTGGCCGTCCAAAAAGTGGAACGACAATATTGTCCTCTACTGCACAACTGCTGACATTTATACAAATATTGTTCATAGCAATAAATAAGTAGGCTGTGAGCAATGACGCTAGAAATCCAGTATTGGAATATCAGTAATTCAACAACCTTTTCACGACACTGTACTCGTATAAGAGTTTGATCTTCGATTGACTAAATACTGTCGCTTTTTCCCAGACCACAGTTCGAAAGTACAGCCATGGGCAAAAGTTCCCTGCAATCCTCTACCAGCATTCTGTTCTGTTTTCCATATTTCTCATTCCTCGCCAAACGACAGAGCGAACCCTTCATTCCCATACTCTTTAGATGTGTGCTTCATATTGTTATTACATAAAAGTAGTTCATGTAACACTTTCCATTGCTACAGCCGGCAGAAAGTGTTGGCGATCTTTGGCTTATTGCTGTACATAAGGCGGAATTCTCGTGCGCCAAGGAAGCTCACTAACACCCCTTCGTTAATTTATTTTTCCCGCGTTAATATTCTCGTGGTTGTTATTTATGAAACCTATGTTGATATCTGAAAATAAATCATCATCATTTTTATCATCCCACCCTCTTTCACACCTGCAGGAAAAAGAACAAATACGGCAATGGGGGAACTAATCAATTCATTCAATATTTAAACACCCCGAATCTACCCCATGGACACACATTTCTACACGTAGCTTCATAATTACCTATCTGAGTATGATCGACGACTGTTATTGCTGTTTACCCGTTCCTGGTTCCAACCCCGGATGGGCTCGGGGAGGGGTATTGTTTTCACTCGGTTTCTCTGTTTGAAGGTTTGCTTGCTTGTTTGTTTGTCTGTCTGTCTGTCTTTTAACAACTTTACATGAAAACTACTGGTCCGATTTTGACTAACAATACAGGGATGATCGGCTATGACCTTCTGATCACCTGATTAAATTTTGGGCCAAATTGGGCAAAGGCCTAGTCTATAAGGCCAAAAAATGCAAAAAAAAAAAAAAAAAAAAATGGGGACGGGTAACAATAATTTTTTTTTCGCCATAACTCCTTTCAAATTCCTCATATCGACATGAAACCAAAACCTAATTATGCATCTTTCAAATCTGCATCCTTTAACATGCCTCATTACATCAGGGGGGTCACCCCCCAGTAAGCGGTAGGGGAGTTGATGTCAGGTGAGTCGGGACTAAAATTTCAAATGGACATAAAATCATCATTTTTCATGAGATTTACTTCAGATTTGATATGTGACATCTTTGACCAGATATCCTGTTGTGTTTATACGTCAGCACTAAAATGGTTGCCGGGGACGGGTTTGTTGTGTCTTGGCACTGTTTCTTGTTTAAAAAGGGATGCCAAACCCTTGTCAAATACTTCTCTGTACAAAATTCATCGAGCCACCTCAATCACTTGTCAGTTCCTTAACCATATTAGCTTCCATCCCACTCTTTCTCACTCAGTATTCAGAAGTCATAGACAGCATACAAAATACTGAGCTATAATATTCAAGATAAATAGTCAAAAAAGAGGTGTTAGAAAGGCTCGTAAACTAACCAGAGTACTGTACCTCTCATGGACATCATATTTGTGATTCAGGCTTCATATAGAGCGACGTAAAGACATGCACCAAGGATTCGGACAAGTGACATAGTGCTGGACCCATATTCGTGTCGGCTAAGGAATCCCCAGCACCTTTTCCTTACTATTGTTACATCCCCACCCCACACTGCCACAGGCTCCAACAGCAGTAGTACATTATAGGAAGGACGTTGCCCAGTTAGTTGTTCTTGTGGTCAGCCTTTCGGTGTAGAGCACACAAGACCATCTCAGGCGTTGTAAAAAAACACTGGCTACTAAAGATCACTGTCTTTAATTTCCAAATAATTACACTTTTGCTTTCGAACTTCACTATTTTCACAAGCACTGGAGATACACAAACTGCAATTACACATCACTGTTTGCCAACAACACATCGCTGTTTTCACAAGTGCCGAAACTATACCAACTGCACTGCACTGCCACTGAACTATACACAAACTGCACTGAAAACTGACTGAAGTTGTTCTAGTCTCTTCCCCATCCTTATATAAGCTTCCTATATTCTAAAGTGTTCTACATTTCTCCACAGTTCTAGTCAATTCCAGAGACAGAGAATCGGTCACAACAGTTACCAACTCGGAGACATCCGAAATATGCCAGAGTTTTCTTACACCGCATAACACTCTAAATTATTTTGCATTCAAACTTAAATTCAATTACATAATGTAACAATCACAAATAAAACGTTATAGAGAAAAACAGCACAGAAATTAGTGCACAACTTACAAAATATCTATACTTACAAATAGCAGGCTAACTGGCAACTCTGACTCGTACTGGAACTACGGTAAACATCGGGAAATCTCCAGAATAATCTAGCTTTCAATCCAGCTTCTCAGCACTACCCCCTCCCTAATCCTATTGTCGTCCCGACAAAACTACACAAAGTATACACACATGGTCCTTAATCCAAACTAAACATTTAATCATACACAAAGTAATATTTCAACTTACCAGATCTTCTCCTATGCTGTTTATGATGACGTCCCTGCTCTTTCACATAGCTCACTCCTCCTGGAATGTCTTGATCCTCTTCCTGGTGCTCTTCTTCTCTTGGGAAACTGTCACCATCCTCTTGCACTTCAGTTCATTTGTCCTCCTCAACATCCTCAGCTGCTGGTGAGCACGATTCCACTCCTGACACAAGTGTTACATCCCCACCCCCCACTGCCATAGGCTCCAACAGCAGTAGTACAGTAAAGGAAGGACGTTGCCCAGTGAGTTGTTCTTCTTATGGTCAGCCTTTCGGTGTACAGCACACAAGACCAGCTCAGGGGTTGTAAATAAACAATGGCTACTAAATTTCATTGTCTTTATTTTCCAAATAATTATGCTTAATGCTTCCGAACTTCAATTCACTGTTTTCACAAGCACTGAAGATACACAAACTGCAATAACGCTTCACAGTTTCCCAACAAAATTCACTATTTTCACAAGTACCGAAAATATACAAACTGCACTGCACTGACGCTGAACTTCACTCAAACTTCACTGAAAACTGGCTGAACTTGCTCTAGTCTCCTCCCCATCCATATATAAGCTTCCTATATTCTAGAGTGTTCTACATTTTTCCACAGTTCTAGTGTATTCCAGAGAGAAAGTCGGTTACAACAGTTACCAATTCGGGGACATCCGAAACATGCCAGAGTTTTCTTACAGTGCTTAACGTCTAAATTATTTAGCATACAAACGTAAATTCAGTTACATAATTTAACAAACAATCAAATAAATAAAACATTATAGAGACGAGGAGCACAAAAATTAATGCATAACTTACAAAATAACTACGCTTACAAACAGCAGGGTAACTGGCAACTTCGACTAATACCGGAACCACGATAAACATCGGGAATTCTCTAGGACAATCTAGCTAGCAATCCAGCTTCTCAACACTATTTTTATGGAAGTTTTTTTTTTTTTTTTTTTTTATGTGTTCGACTCTGGGCATAGGCTTCACAGCCTGCTATCAAGGCCCAACAGTCCTCCTACATACCATACACCTCTTCATGTCACCACTTCGGCGCTAACAACCACCGTCCATATTGAATACATGCTAGGGCTGTCTCATACAGGACTGGTGTGTTGGTATTAGCGGGGGTATTTTTATGACATGTCGGCGGGTCTTCTGGTAGATCAGTAAAGCCTGATTTAATGAAATTCAAATCCTTAAATTGTTCCCTGCCCCAGCGGGGATTTGAACCTGGGTCCATTAGAACGGCAGGCCACGTCTCTCATTATAAATACCACGTCTCTCATTATAAATACTGTGTCAAGTTTTAAAGGCTACAAACAGTACACAGAACATGTAGTAAGGTTTAATAAGCAAAATAAAATGAAAAGAATGTTGTGCGAGAAAGCCTACTAGGCCGCGTCAAGAATACGACCCCTATAGTTGGTCTGTTTTCATCTGAGGGAAATAGAGTACTCTTAGAGCTTCAATACTTTGTCATGGTTGTGTGAAATTTGATAAGTGTTAGTTATGAGGCAGGAATGAGTCTCCTTGGTTACTAGTCAAATATAACCTCCAATCTACTAAATTTGCCCCATTAACTGACCTGAAAGAAGTTAGGGTTCTTTGTCAGGCGAGATTAAACAGACTACAGTTACCTAGACTAAACTTGTTAAGCTGAATCTGATAATCCAGCACTGAGTAATCTGGACCCTCCATGCTGGTTCAAAGATATGTACCTCAGATTACTAACCAGGAGTTTGGACAATATTAAATTCCCATCCGAGTAAGTCAACCATGTTAACAGGGCTTATATAGTATTTTCCACCAGTCATGCTCTTCCTTAACCTTTTGCCTCCGATGATGTAGTTGTTACTTCTCTGTATTCTGATTCTACTGTAAACGATTTTGTTCACATAGGAGAGACTTTCTTAAACGAAGGGATTATACATAGCCCTCATTCATTTTTTCAGTACGGAAAACACTTTGTAAGTTAATATAATCATCTAAAGATTGAAGAGCTATTATATAATGATACCCAGAAGGCTCGAGTTTAATTTCTAGTGTTATGAGAGATTTTGTAAAGCATGTGATCATGTCATCTGAAACAGTATTAAGCAAACTGGAGAACCTTTCACCTACGTAGCAAGTGAAATATTGCACACATCCTCCTGGTTCGCACCTAAGCATCTGAAATTCTTCCTACACAACAGGTCTCATCGAACCATTAAATACGTTATGGGTTTAGCCACTGGTTCAACTGCCTGAATATAAAACCACGGCAGAGTACAGTGGAGTAGACTGTATCACCAGTCGAACAGGGCAGTACTCCCGAGGTTGATGGCAAGCTGGTGATAGGGAGAGCTGGAGCTCCCGTTTCACCAGCCCTCAGGACTTGATCCTGACCATCTCCCTTTTCTGAACATTTTCAGTGCATTCATTTACACAGAGAGTAGGCCAGCATGCTCTCATAATACCTCTACCTTCAACTGTCTACACCACACTACATGCGCATAACATCACACCTTCTATTCACATCTTTAGTAATGGCCACTGCAATCTTACTTTCAAATGAGGTGGTACCTCGGATTGCCACCACCGGCAGGGTAGGGCTGGAGGCACAGGGTCCTCCCGGTCACCATCAAGCGACTGTGCCGGCAGCGACTGTTGCTATTTCCGGGAATGCTCGTCGGCTAAGAGGTGACGGTGCGGCCTTATTCTTTACCAACATCCGCGGCCTTACCACAAATTTAAACTCAGTTCATTTTTTCCTTCAGTCCATATCCCCTTTGGCCCTTTTCCTCACAGAACCACAAATCTCACCCTCTACCGATATATCTCCATTTTGTTTTCCTGGTTACCATCTCCTTACAAACTTCCGTAACAAGGGCGGCACCTGTTCTTATATCAAATCCCAATATGCAGTTGACACTATTTTAAACTTCATCCAGTTTTGATTACTCATTATATAAATTAAATTGCCAAAACATTACCAAATATATCTGTGTAGTTTATTGTTCCCCCAGTGCTTCTTCGGAACCCAGTGTATTTGATTCCATATCCACTCAGTTGAGTAACCTTCACCTTGCCCTTGGCAATGAAATTACCATTTTGGGTGATTTTAACATACACAATGTTGAATGGTTATTGCATTCTGCCCGGACTGACGACGCTGGTCTAGAATGCGAGCTGTTTGCGGAATCGTTTCATCTCACCCAGTTGGTAAAGCAACCAACCAGAATACCTGATAATCCTGACCATAATGCCCATCTCTTGGATTTATTCTTGACAAATAATCCAGATCAATACAGGATAGAGGTACTGTCACCACTTGGATCCTCTGACCACAATTTCATCAAAGCCTCATTAGTTAACCCTCCTACACCTCCCCATTCTGAACCTGTCAGGGTGACCCGATGGCACTTTGACAGAGCAGACTGGGATGGATTTAGAAATTATCATGCTGATGTTCCATGGCAGTCTTTCTTCTCTAGTGATCCCAATTCTACCCAGTCCCACATTTGCGACTTAATACTAGCTGGTATGGATTTATTCATACCAAGTCACCAATTCACTAAAAAATCAAACTCTCCAAAATGGTTTGATGGCAATTGTGCCAGAGCAACAGCCCAAAAGTCATTAGCATATAACTCTTACTTAAAATCGAAAACATCTGAATCACTCTCAGAATTTAAAATTGCTAGAAATCATGCAAAAGCTGTATTAAATCTATCTAAATCAAACTTTCTTCAAAAGCAAGCATCAGAACTACTTAACAACCCTAATGACAATAGAATATTCTGGTCAACTCTTAATTCTTTCAATAATAACTTTAACAAGTCATCTTCCATTCCCCCACTAAAATCTTCAGATGGCAATATTACAAATGACCCACGTGGGAAAGCAGATATCTTTGCTAGTACCTTTGCCAGAAACTCTACCATAGATGATACCAGCCAGAATGTCTCAGTACTGGAACTTGATTCTCCCGAAATTGCCCCACTTAAAATACAGACAAGATACGTAAAATCCATCCTAGACAATTTACCTACCAACAAAGCTCCAGGCCCAGATGGAATTCCGCCAATTGTTTTGAAAATGTGTTCCCCTGAACTTGCCTCTGTCCTAACTAAATTATTCAGACTATGCATACGTACTTCTTTATTCCCAAATTCATGGAAAGAAGCCAATATCCCCCCAGTTCCGAAGAAAGGAAGTTCGTCTGACCCCTCCAATTACAGACCAATAGCTGTCACATCTTCTCTTGGTAAGGTATTTGAAACTTTAATTAATAAGCATATTGTTAAACATCTTGAATCCAACAACTTAATTAGTGATAGACAATACGGTTTTCGCCACGAAAGATCCACCATTGACATACTCACTCTCTTAACTCATATCATCCATCAATCAATTGATCTTTTTGGAGAAACTCATGCAGTAGCTCTTGATATCTCTAAAGCTTTCGACAGAGTATGGCACCGTTCCCTGCTGTCCAAACTCCCTTGCTATGGACGAACGTCTTTTGTTCCTTTGATTTCTTCTTATCTTAATGACAGGAAAATAAGAGTAAAAGTAGATGATGTATATTCGAATTTCCACTCAATTAACGCCGGCGTGCCGCAGGGATCAGTTCTGGCGCCAACCCTATTTCTGGTTCATATTAATGATCTCTTATCTGTCACTCACAATCCCATTCACTCATATGCAGATGACTCAACACTACATAGTTCATTCACACTCAGACATCCATTTACAAAGTCTAATATCTCTACCTCTCAACTCAGTACAGCCATCTCCATAAATCAAGATCTATCTACAATCAGTGAATGGGGGCAAAACAACCTTGTCTCTTTTAATGCTAGTAAAACTAAATATATACAGTTTACTAATAGACAGATATTGCCAGATTCGTACATTACTTTCATTGCTACTAATATTCCCATCTCCAAAAGTATTGAAATTCTTTGTGTGTCACTTAACAGTGCCCTCAGCTGGACCTCTCATGTCAGATCACTTGCTAAAACCGCCTCAAAGAAACTTGGATTATTGTACAGAGTCCGTAACTTCTTCGCCGATGAGCAGTTAGCTAAAATTTATAAGTCATGTGCGCTCTCAGCTTGAATATTGCTCACCCTTGTGGAATGGTTGTGGAGAGGTTGCATTAAGACAACTAGACAAAATTCAGAATAAAGCTGTTAGAATCATTAACAATCCTGCCATTACATATAAACTACCTCCCCTGGAAGTAAGAAGGAATGTTGCCTCCCTTGCATTATTTTACAGATATTTTTTTGGCAAATGCTCAGACGAAGTTGCCTCCATGGTGCCACCTCTCCATGCCTTCCCTCGTGCTACACAGGCATCTGGTAGCGCTCATGACTGGAATGTCACTCAACCATATTGCAGAACTTCTGCCTATCAGAATTCTTTCATTCCCCGAACTGCATCTCTCTGGAACTCGCTTCCCCAGAGTTGTTTTCCTCCAAATTTCAACCCACAACTGTTCAAGTCTAACTGTTACAGATATTTTATGAACAGAGGAAACCAGTAATCTGGTGTATGGATTTATTTTTTTGTTTTACTCATTTGTTTTTCCTTCCTCCGTTCTGTTATTTATATAAAAAAAAAAAAAAGTCAGTTCGTATTCAACATACATCGATAAGTTGAATACTAAGTAGTGGTTACATAAACTTTGATTAAATAAATGTATCATTTGGGTTATTAGACAAATCTAGCTCCCAGTCTGACTTGGTTGAAAGAGGTTAAGGATTTTGCCAGGTTAGAAAGAAAGCGCCACACTCACTATTAATGAGGCGCAGCAGTGCGGCTAAAAGCTATAATTTAGATGAAACAAATAGAGGTCAAAGACATGGTCAGCGAAACCTGCCTCCAAGTTAAGGAGGAATTATGGAATTATATAAACAACTTGCAGGAGTACCCGCCTTTGCCGGGCCAAAAAGGTGAACACTGTAATCCTATTTGTTCTAGTTCAATCTTTCTTTCTACTCCAGAAAGACCATGTGCCTCTTAGGCTTTTGAAGAGGGATTATAAGGGGTCCAGGAACTTTCTATTTCAGATTTCACAGACTTACACACGATGTTTGTGCACACATGTTTCCTATTACCCGTGACCTCAAATGACCTGCAAGGTCAACCTCACATAGTCTATGTCCGAACTGGAGGTCAAGTAAGTCTCCATGCCCGAAATTGGACTGCTGGGTCCAGTCGTTCGAGTGTGTATTACCAGTGACCTCAAATGACCTTTGACCGGTGACTTCAAATGACCTCGGAGGTCAATCTTACATAGTCTGTGTCCGAACTGGAAGTCAAGTGAGTCTCCATGCTAAAAATTGTGCTGTAGGGGTACCCGGCTTTGCCCGGGCCAAAAAGGCGAACACTCCACCGGTGACCTCGAATGACCCAGATCTGAAATTTGACTCTCCTAAAGCCATCCTTGGGTCACCCTGATTTAGAATATATATGGGTCTGGGGGTCTCTGGCCCATGGTTTGGGCGTGACTGAAGGACAAACAAACCACGAGGTCCTTTTGTGTGTACAGATTACCTCAAAAATTCCTTAATTTGTTATCGCTAATATTTTGCATCTGTAATGTTATTAATACGTTACAAACTATGCGAGTGATGAAAACTGATGCTCATGAAAACTGTGCTTTCAGATACGAGACAAACACAATTTATCAGTGAAGAGCAAAGCAGGATTATCAGATGCAGCTTATACGATTTTTAAAAGCCAAACAAACAAACATACTAACAAACGAGATCTAGGAACCAGTTCTTATTTTCTATTCCTGAAATTTTCTCCCGCTATCTTTTACTCTCTTACTACATCAGCTGCTGCCCTAAACTGTAATGTGGCCAGGAATTCATAACACTAATATTAATCCATTCAATAGAAACTTTTCCCACTGAGCTGAATAAACCTTCTGAGAGTTGCAGGAGAGACAAAGAAAACATCACACACCAAGCCCACAAACATACAACACACACACACACACACACACACACACACACACACACACACACAGCCCAACCATGAGAGTAAACCTTTCCCTCAACTTTCATCTGGCAAAACCAAAGTTCGGGGAGCTCTCCTCAGAATCCTTTCTCGACCCGAGGCACTTTTTCCCATACGCCACACGAGCCTCGCATAGTTCCCAACTCCACTCTGTCCACAAGAACCTCACGCGCAGATTTTTGTGTTGCCTTGGAGCAAGAGGGTGTTAGGGTGCGGTGGGGGAAGGGGGCTGAAGTCTGGCCGGCTGAGATTCTGGCAGGAGGGACAAGAAGCTAACAGAGAGAGAGAGAGAGAGAGAGAGAGAGAGAGAGAGAGAGAATCTCTTAATTGGGTGCGTGGTAAGTAAATCACCCGGTTACCGTCGTTTAGCACACACACACACACACACACACACACACACACACACACACACACACACACACACACACACACACACACACACACACCATATTCTAATTTGCCCATAACTGAACAATTCACAAACGTTATCATAACTTCACCACCACACACAGACGTTATAATCAGTTAACACCAAATACAAGCACTATCATAACAACACACAAGACAATCACTCGTTTTCATACTAGAAGCATAAACGGCCAATGTATATGTAACATCCTTCACTGGAATTACTCGCCTGTGTATCTGTCTACAGTAGGCCTATATGTCACCTGACACCACATCCAGTGTTTAGTGGCCTCAGCTAAGAAGACTCTTCTGACATTTCTGGCGTGTTCACTTCTCGTTTCAGGATACTCTCATTCGTCACATGCTATGCTGTTTTTAATTTAACTTGGCCTAAAATTGCCGTCTCTCCATCATGAATGTTTAATTACAACAATTTATTAACACTACAATGTGGTGTTAGTAATGAAGAAGTTCGATAGAAAGGATGTACTGTGGAAGTGAAGACTTATCTCTTTCTACCACTGAGTTACGTGAAATAAGCTGCAAAAGGATGGGAATCTGGACCAAGTTAAAATAAAAGAAGCATTGTTAAACCACAGACCATACACACATTTCACTAATGCTTATGTGTTTTGTAATTATGTATGTCAGCACATAATTGCGATATGACATTAAAGCTTGCCAGCATTAGCAAGGGACTGCAGGATGGTGTCCACACAGCTACGGTACAACGACATACTGAAAGGGCAAGAATTTTTAAAATTTTCCATGATGCTTAATATACATACAAGAATATAGTACCAAAAAAAAAATGTGTATGTATTGGTTGGTCATTGACCCCCCAAAAAAACCATTAAAAGACATAAATCCAAACTTTGAGAATGGTGTTGGGGGTATTGATCTTAAGAAACAGTTTACTAAGTAAGAAAGGAAGTGGTGAAGAAAATGTGGAATTAAGCCAAGTTGAAAAGTGTTTGAAAGAAAGAAGAATGAAACTGAGCACACTTGTATCCATCACAGTATTCGAGTATACCATAACTAGTACTGTTATACTGATATGGTTATGTTGTTGTTAAAAGTATAAGACATTCACCTGTACAAATTGATGCACAAGTACTTATTTATGAGCTCTATTTATATTCTGTTTGTGGAAATTACTCTCCTAGAACAGTAGCTCTTCTTCGTTATTTTATTCTCCAAACGCCAAACAAGGTTATTCAGCTGAGGGATTCCCGACGTAGCTTAAGAGTTAATAAGTTTTAGCGGTAATATTGGCAACTGAGTGTACAGCCATTCAGTAGCAGCTGCACAGAGCATTAAATGCTGTGCAGGAGACACCAAGGTCAGCTGAACAATTAATATGCAGTGCATTCCTTTTTCCTCACTTTGGTATAACTAGTGTCATCACATACTTTTCTCAGGTCGAAGAATTTTATAGCCTTTATAATGATAGGAAGGACACAAGATTTTCATCTCATATTTTAGTGTTCATTGCTAAAGCTTTCTGCAACGTATGCTACATTAAATAATGAATCTGCAGAAGGCGAAGGAAAACGATGACCTGTTCATTAAAATAACAGGAAAAGAATTCAACAACTAAATTAATCAAAGAAGATAATGTATAAATAGGTTCGGCAAGAAACTTCCATTCCAAAGAACAAAATAAGTAAAGGGAAGCAAATAACTAAAAAAGCAAATAGTGTAGTCGGGCAGCACAAGTCTTTGGTAAAAGGTTGGCGTGCAACATTTTAGTTCACAAAAAATATGAGCCTCTCAGCCACTAGCGGCAGGCCTTGCCCCATGCCCTCTCTGACAAAGCTGTTGCCAGCTTTCACTAGCCCTCTACACCTCCATCCCTCCACCCGCCCCTGCCCATCTATCTTCCCACCCTCCCCAGCCCCTCCTACCTTTCCTTCCACCCTACCCCTGTCTCTTTCGCCCTATCCCACACCCTTCCATTCCTCCCTTTGCCTTTTTTTTCCACCCCATCTTCTCCTATCAGCTCTCTCCTGTCTCATTCGCCCTTCCTCAGCCCTTTTCAATTCTAGCCCAATCTTTCCCATCACATCAGCTCACCTGTCTTTAACCTATCTCCCTCAAGTTAACCCTGTGTCTTCCTCCCCACTATGCCTCCTTGAGTCAACCCCTTCTTCCTTTCCCCCTACCCCTGCCCTTATCAACCCACCCGTGTCTATTCTGCCCCCACTAACAAGGCATCCCTATACAAGTCTCTTCCAACCCTCTCCCAGTCTCCTTCATCCCTGCCTCCTCTACCCTAGACTCTCCGACCCATGCCTTTTCTACCCTTGTCTCTTCCACCTTACTCCTCCCTCTACCACCCTATCCTTCCCTCTTACACCCTACCCCTGCCTCTTCCACCTTACCCATCCCTCTTCCACACTACCTTTCCCTCATCCACCCTGCCCGTCTCGTTCATCCTACCCCTGTATTTTTCATCCTAACCCTTCCTCTTCCACCCTGTCCCTCCCTCTTCAACCTTACCCCTGCCTCTACCAACCTGCTCCCTCGCCTACCCTACCTCGCCTCTGCCACCCAACCCCCTCGTCCACCCCATACTTGCCGCTTCCCCTCGCAAGACGATTCCATCCACCATTCTTTCACCCCACCCATGCCTCTTCAAAATTTGCCTCTTCCCTCCCTCCCTTGCTCTTCACAACCCCCTGCCTCTTCCACGAACCCTGCCTTTAAAAAATGAGCAACCTCACCCACCGTCAGTGTTTCTCTGCCCCTCGTACACTGGGCCACGAGGCTTTCCATCCTTGCCTCTCCTTCTCAACATTTTTCCTCTTCGCCTGGCTCTCCTCTCCTCCTTCCCTCTCTCCTTCCGTCTCTCCCCTCCTCCTTTCCCGTCTCCCCTCTCCCCCCCCCCTCTCTCCTCCGAAGCCAACAAAACCCTGGCAGAACTTGGAATCTCTTTGCTCCCGAAACCGTGGTGGCGTGGCAGGAAGTTAGTTCAGGACCCATTCGGGGCTTCCCAAGTACGCCGTTACATCTGTTTCCCGGTGCAGGCGCTCGATCGGAAAGGCAGACTCTCCTCGGCTGCAGGCACAACACTTTTACTATATACATCTTTTTATATCGCTCTTCACGCGGGCCGTAGTTCCTAAGTGCTCGGAATTTTCTTGCACTCGTATTCTCGGATGGCAGGCTTCTTTTGGCGCAGTAATGTCGCTGACTTGCTGCTCCACCCTCGCAGTGCTGACGACATTTTTAGCTTATCCCTGCTACTGCAAAACAATTTTACGTTCTCTGCTCCACCCTTGCACTGTACCCATGTAGTTTCTGTTCCATTATTCATTTAACTCGTTCAGTTCGATTGCATATTTTGAAGCATGTCCTCTGCTTTCATCCAATTTTGCTCATTTTTAGGCAAGTCTTGCTAACCTGAAGGACTTTGATGAAAGTTACATAATACCTCCACTTCCAAACGTCTTTCTTATGCGGAGGAAAATTGTCGGTGGTAGCAGGACTTGAATTACAAAATGCATCATCAGGTTGCAGGCCTGACCTTTTGGTGACGTCCTTTTTAGTTTGTTCTGCTACCACCAGGTGATCTTTGCCTAGTCTGGGAGAGACATTTCAAAGGGGAATTTTTTCATACAGCCATCATTGACCCCTTCAATAAGAAAGACATTACATAGGCTGAATAAAATCGTTTGGAAATAGAAAGCGTTAAATATCTAACTGAAAAATAATATCGTACAGGAAGCTTCACCCTGTCTTACATTTACTTAACTTATTCATATGTAAGCTTTTATATTTCATTCATTAAATCATATGCGATTTTAACAATACATTCTTCCCTCCAGTGTCTGGGAGTCTTCTGTGTAACAAGATATTCATGTTATCATTTTAGAGTTAAAGTTTTAGTATATTGTACATCGTTATATGTTTTGTGAGTATTTTGAATTTCTTTTTATTTTCGTTTGTTGCCGGAGGTTGGTTTTGATACATTTGGTTCCATATAATCACAACTTGATTGAACTTGGAGTCTTTTAATGCACAACAGTCGAAAGTCTTATCTTATTATCAGCAAGTTATTCGATGTAAACGTTAGGTAATATGACACGAGAGAAACTAGGAGTGAAAGTAAAAAAAATGAAAATAAACGGTGAAAGTCTTTAGTATTATAGCAAGTTACTTTTGCATATTCGTCCGGAAGATTTGGTTAGCTCATAAAGACTTGTCTTACTAGGCTGGTCATCCAAGGCTATAATTACTGAAGTCCTCCGGAATAAAAGCAAAATATCTCCCGAACAGTTATATCCTGCAGTTGGCAAGAATATAATACATGAGATATAGGCTACTCTAGCAGGATGGTTCGTCATGGCTGAGTTAATTTTTTGTAATAGGAAGAAACATGTGTCCAAGTCATATCTTGTTATTGTTCACATTTTTTTCTTTGCTACAGTAAAAAATATGCATCTGATATCCACGCATACACTAATCCATGGGACTAGGGTATATGGTCGGTGTGAGGAGCCGGAAAAGCAAAAGCCTATTCAAAATTAAAAACGGTTGCCCATCTTATCACTTGGTCTCCTCAGAATGATATAATTAGATATACTCTGTCAGGCGATGATGAAGATGACATATTTTGTTTCTTGCTGCTACTAGGCAATTTTTTTCAACTGATGATTGGCTTTTAGTTTTATGGCAATTAATGAAAGCTATATCACAACCATCCAGTTGGAATAGGCCCTCCTAAAGAGAGATAAAACAGTTAAAGGGGGCCAAGAATACTTTTTTATTGACATCCTCAGGCTAAAAGGGTTAAGGATGAATGAGTGTTTGGTCCAGTTCACTGTCCATGCCAGTAAGAGCTCTCCCTTTGTCGTAGTTTCTCTCTATGTTTTCAGGATCCTTCCTGGCACCATCATTAGGTGAAAATGACGATAATGATGACTGAAGGTTATTCTCTTCTCAATCAAGAACTAGAGGCTAGTTATTCCAGTACCAATTAACTCGCTAACTTTGAATGTCTAAAGATTTATTCCTAGGAACAAGAAAGGCTCCCGAAGTGAACTGTAGGAATATTTTATATGGTGAACTAATGGTGTATGGAAGAGAAAGGAACAGATTAATTACTTGATTTTGTAGAAGTTGTGGAAAAGGGTAAACGGGCTTGCAGACTGGGAAAAGGTACTAGCAATGTAATAAAGCAGGTTTGTTAAAGAATACCTATTAATAAGTACAGAAGATACGGGGATATTTGTTTGCCTGTACAAAAAACAACATAAGAGTCAAAATAGAACTGGACTAGTGAAGAGAAAGCATAGAGACGTTGGACAAAGTTCTGTAGGTAAGTTTCTGAATTAAGATTTTTTAAAAGAGACAATGAATGGAGGAAGGAAAAATAAAAGAAATAAAAAAAAAACGTCCATGTGCTTAAGGGCATCTTCCGTTCATATAATATTTATAACAAATGGATTTAACTAAATTGGATTAAATGTTTGTAGGAAGCAACTCCCAAGAAGCGAAAGTGAATGTTGGAGAGGTAGGACATTTGCGCTGAAGGGTTTGCAGTTTGTTACAGTAAGGGCTGGTGGACAGAGAACATTCATACTGCACATGAACAAGCGCGTTGCTCGTGACGTGTGTCGTGCCATGAAGTTGTCAGTGAAAGGGTAAAGCACTGAGTGTGGTTAACTAAGTTATATGTGAAAAGGGCTGGGAATTTTGTGGTCGGTGTGGCTGGGACATGAAAATATACTGTGTGAAAAAAGGTGTTGTAGGATCAGTGGTTTCGGTGGGCAGTATATTTGAAAATGTTGTCCAAGAGGAAAGTTTGGAAGGCAAAGAAATGGAGGTGAGGGGGACAAAGTAATGGATGGGATGAGCGGGAACTGGGGGGTGTGGAGGAGAGAGGAGGGACCATGCAACCATACCGTGTGAAAATGGATGCTTGTGGACCAATGCTTAGAGTTCCTTAAAGGTTATTTCAATAGTTTGTTCAACAGTAGCATGAGTTCGCGTTGCTCTAATTGACCTGATCTTGCTCCACAGGAAACAGCCAGAATCATTACTGAATTAGTTCCATTCCACTGAGTGTGACATCAGACTAACCTGACCTTCCTAATAATGGCGTAATCTTGGTTAACATATGCAAGTGACAAAATGCAAGATTCATTGTATATATGCAGATCATGTACTGTACGAATGATATGAAGATTTGGGGTAACTGGTGTTTCTGTTGTCATAAAGACTTTGTAGTTACTTTTAGAGAAGTATATTTTAGACTTGTGGTCAAGCGGCTTTTATATCTTGTAGTAGTTTCCCCACCAGATGTCATGTAGTGACGGGAGAGGTAAAGAATAGTATGGGACTATTTTTATTTGTCTTGGAAATATTAAACAGGTATAAGAGTATAAGTCCCGGGTAGCTACCTCCCTGTCTCGCTATCTCTCTCTCTTTCTGTTCTAAGGCTAATCTCCGTCTCGACCTCTCTCTAGGGTCGCTTGTCTCCTTCTGTCTAGCCTGTTCGGTGGCTAATCTCCGTCTCGACCTCTCTCTAGGGTCGCTTGTCTCCTTCTAAACTCTCTTTCCTAAAATCTGGTGTAGCAGGGGTGTGTCACGTATGTTCCTCATGGTTACCAGATCTTTCTCACGAGAGGACTGCTGACAGCTAACTGCATCATCTCCTTACTGGCCGCTGTCGTCAGCTTTCCTCCGTGTAAGCATGTTTAGCATTGCTCGATTCTCGCAGACACAACACCTTCTCATCATTTGACTTCCTGCTTCTATCTGTCTCTCTATCTATCTATTTATCTACCTATCTATTATGATTTGCAATTATAATATGGAGACCTACCACATTGCTCGGCCGCGCAAAAATGGCGTACCATCGACATTTAATAGTTATAATATATTAATACATACTACATACACATTATAATGAACTTATAAGCTAATCAAGTGAAATACATAATATTGTAAAGTAACATAATTGTATGAATATTGTATACATATATTATTCATAGTAAATAGTGATTATTTAGTAATATTACGCATATAATTGTGCAATGGTAATACTGCTAGGTTATTACATTACATAGAGTTATCACTTTAGTAATGTCTAATATTTCACCTAACTTGTATGATGATACTGGTAATACAGAATTGTGCTATAATTGTATGACTTATATTGTGTTAATGCATAATTGTGTTGGCCTTATAATTGTAGTTACATTTTGTTAATGCAACTATTACATAAGTGTCTTGGCCTTATAATTGTAGTTAAAGTTACATAAAAGTTACATCTTGTTAATGCAACTGTTACATAATTGGCAAAGTGTAACATAATCCAATCGTTTGTCGTTATATAATTGTTACATATCGATTGTAGGTACATAATTGTAGTTAGTGTAACATAATGCAATCGTTTGTCGTTACATAATTGTTACATATCGTTTGTAGTTACAAAATTATAATGTGGAGTAACATAATTGTAATAACTGCAGTCCTAACATATGCTGCGGTCGATGATAGTGATGATGTTTCGTGCCACTTGTATGTGGAGACAACAATTTGCTTTTTTGTTTGTAGTTTATGTGGTATTTTGACTTATGTAGTAACATTTACACTTATTTTCATTTGTTTGTTATGTGATCTTACTCTATTTCTCTTTTTTCTTTCTTACTTTTTTTTTTCTTTTTTTTTTGTATGTATTGATTTTCTATAGTTTGTTTCTCTTTGCTTGTGTACGCTTTTTCCATGTTGTTCATGGTTACATAATTGCTGACTAATTTTCTTGGGATACTTTTTTTTAAAGTTTAGTTTATATTGCACAGATACTATAAAATGATATTATATAGTCCCATATTTTGTTATTTTATATAAAAAATATATACACTATATACAGTATTAACTATACACACTGATTTGTTGTTCACCTGTACCTATCGTGAGTAATAAGTGTGTCAGCACTGTGTGGAAATCAGTCTTCACGATTGTGTTGAAGATGTTCACTCTTGCTAACGGCATTTGTGTTGGCCATTTTTTTTTTTTTCCTAGTTTACCTTGTAATTTAATTTATCTGTTTCCACTAGGTAGCTTTAATTAATAAATGTTTAATACAGTTCTTTTAATCGCTGTGATGGTATATCTTCTTTATTACTTTGTAGATGTAATAATGTATAGTTGTATGTATGAAACACCTATTTTATGTAGGTATAAATGGTAACACTCGTTGGTAGTAAATAAATGTTTTTAATAAATGAATGAATATATACAGTGTAAAATATTTATTGTTGGTGCAAGTATTTAATGATTGAATTATGAAGATAATTGAAGTAAGTATGTGTATTTAAGTTGTAACTATACAGCACGTTTTATATGTTTGTGCAGAAGCTTATTGTCTATCACTGTGTATTGTATGAATGAAGTAACTATGTAACTCACTAATTTTTTACCGTGGTGAGAATGGTGTGAGTGGTGTTGCACGTGGTGATAGCGTTGTCCTTCGCGGGTTGATTGGCGTGTTGTCGTCTCAGCACATGGTGACGTCGGCTTCCCACACTGGTAGCTGTGGTGAGTGAATGAGTAGCGATGAGTAACTTGAGTGAAGACGAGTGAGTAAGATGAGTTGTGAATATGGACTTGGTGTTTTGCTGCGTGCATTGACCTCTTCACACCTGCGTAAGCGGTGAGGGTTTGGTGGATGTAGCAGAGAGAGGAGGGTGAGGTCTGGTGGTTATGAGTTGTGAGTCGTCTCTCATTCTTCGTTTGTTTGTTTGTTTGTTTGTATGTTTTCTTTCTTTCTTGATGTATTCTTGGTCCTTTTTTCTTGTGATTTACTCGTTATGGGATGAAGACTGCCGCTTCTTGTAGGTGCGTGTAGAAGATTATACAGACGACGTAGAGTTGTTAATTGTAGTTGATTGTAGATGGCTGTAGTTGATTGTAGATTATTTGCACTGTAGGCTGTATTTTGTAGGATTCAATGTAGAACTGAAGCTAATCTTGTAGAGTCTCGGTTGCTTTTTGTAGAAATTTGCTTTTAATTCGGAGACGATGTCCGTAGATTTGCTGGTTTGTCGTTAAGCTACTTGCAAGGCGTCGAGTGATCTCTTGACCTCTGCATCAGCGTAATGATCTGGGAGACGGAGGGGGCAGGATGGAGAGAATACTGTCAGGAGCTGATGTTGTTGGTTGTTTTCAATCTTGATATTTTGTAGTAATTTAATGTTGATTCGTAGACGAGGTTCGTATACGTTCGCTGCTACCAAATGTCATAAAGACTTAATGTCATAAAGACTTTGTATCATAAAGCAGCGACTTTGTATTTGCTTGTAGAGGCAGGATATTTTAGACTTGTGGTCGAGCGGCTTTTATATCTTGTAGTAGTTTCCCCACCAGATGTCATGTAGTGACGGGAGAGGTAAAGAATAGTATGGGACTATTTTTATTTGTCTTGGAAATATTAAACAGGTATAAGAGTATAAGTCCCGGGTAGCTACCTCCCTGTCTCGCTATCTCTCTCTCTTTCTGTTCTAAGGCTAATCTCCGTCTCGACCTCTCTCTAGGGTCGCTTATCTCCTTCTGTCTAGCCTGTTCGGTGGCTAATCTCCGTCTCGACCTCTCTCTAGGGTCGCTTGTCTCCTTCTAAACTCTCTTTCCTAAAATCTGGTGTAGCAGGGGTGTGTCACGTATGTTCCTCATGGTTACCAGATCTTTCTCACGAGAGGACTGCTGACAGCTAACTGCAGCATCTCCTTACTGGCCGCTGTCGTCAGTTTTCCTCCGTGTAAGCATGTTTAGCATTGCTCGATTCTCGCAGACACAACACCTTCTCATCATTTGACTTCCTGCTTCTATCTGTCTCTCTATCTATCAATTTATCTATCTATCTATTATGATTTGCAATTATAATATGGAGACCTACCACACTGTAACGTATGTGCTCCTTTGTTGGAAAGTCTCCTTCTGGGAAATATGATGGTCCAGGCAGAAGTGTTAATTCTCAGGTTCCATTACTGGATCAGAAGTACCAGCTTTCCCCCCATGATTGATATTTAGCGACATGGCGTGGAGGAAGAGTAATCTTCGCGTAACAGGTTGAACAGTGGACTTTATAGTGGACTGTCCAATGGATGTTCTGACTTGAATCAGTGAAAGAGGCAGAAGGGCTTGTTGTGCTGCCTGAAGGACTATCCAAGTGACCGTTCAATGTATAATTCTAGGACTAACCAGGTCATTGGCTAGAATACTGGCTGGGAGGTGAGACTATCCCCTTGTCAATCACAGGTGTAACTTACCTTGACTGCATACTTTGGTTGTGGCCAGAACTATAAGCTATAAATCCATTGAAGAAAACGGGTTTTTCCCGAGTACACCATGCATGGATGTTGTTGCTGTTATGACCCCAGGTCCCGGTGGACTTGAGACTGAAGTTATCCTAACCATGCAGTCTACCATCCTCCACTCCGAGCATAGGAAGTTGAGGGACGTTTGTAAAACTGGACTTACAGAACTGTCCAGTTATATCTGTGCCACCGAGTGAGAATGTCGCTTTCCAGTACTCTGGGTAATATAGCACATGCTTTCTGAGGCCCTGGACCCTTATACTCAATGCTCAGTTCGTTGGATGACAATATGGTTGAATTGCAAAAGTAGCTGCTATCTTCCAAGTGCGCATAATAACAGCAGGTTCTCCTGTGGCACCCAACTAAAGTGTTAGGTCGGGAATGGCCTCGATATCTTTCAATCCATAGGAAGAAATGGTGGTGCAGAGTAAAAAGAACTGGGTTAAAACCTGTGAAAAGTATATCCTAAGTGGTTTGAGACTGTCCATCTTACTGTAGTTCTGCCTTGTTTCTCAAGTCATGCAGTGAGGTTTCTTGCATCCCTATTTTACTCCTCGTTCTCTCACTACCTTCTGTTTTGAAAAAGCGACTGGCTTTTATTTCATATTTATATGACGGACATATATACTTGAAGAGTCTGACAGACAGAACGCGGAAAATGTATTTGATGGGTTCAAGAGGAATTTTATGGATGAGCGTGTTGTTGCAGGAGGCAGTGAAGATCGTTCAGTCCTTAATGTTATTGTTACTGTACTTTGAGAGGAATTCAGCTCTCTTAAACTTTGTTGTTGTGGTATGGAAAGAATGAAGATGACTGTTCTTTGGCAAGGCGATATATACAACGCCATAGTTCACCAATATCACCAAGAAAACAGTGTGGAGGTTTTAATATTTTGCCTGATCAAGTAGTTTAATGGCATAGTGGAGGAAGGTGTGGTTCAGGTGAAACTGACTTAAGTGATGTCAGCACAGTTCATTAATAAGATAGGCTGCTTTTTGGTAGGGTGGAAGATGGTGCTTATGGCGGTGCTTGTGCGGCGGGCTAGTTGGTGGTGCCATGTGAACAAAGTGGTATTGCGTGTGTGAAGTGTCTTGTTGTGGCATGTGAGGTGGCAATTGTAGGCACAGTGTGAGAAAAATTCGTGTGATTGGTGTTGGTTGGATTGTAGTAATAGGAACCCGTTTGATTGGTAGAGCACTGGTAGGGCTGGCAATTAGCAGTGAAAATAATGTGATGACATGGTTAAACTAGAAAACACTCAGAGAGCGGATACCACTGCCAGTGCCATTGCCATTAAAAAAGGATCCGGATCCACATTTGGATCCGTGGAGATATTGTATGGAATATGTAGGTTCCGGATCCGTCCCCAAATTTAATCATTTGTTCCCCTACCCTTGGCCCACTCTTCCACAAAATTTTATTGAAACTCAATGAGAACTTCTGAAGATATTATACATAGGATCCGCATCAGGATCCGCCCCAAAATTTTATCAATTCTTTTTTGGCCCATGGCCCACCGTCCACCACATTTCATTGAAATTCATTAAGAACTTTTGGAGACATCGTCTGGACAAACAGAGACAGACAGACAAAAAGAAAGGTGCATACATAACCTCCTCCGACTTCATTGGCGGAGGTAATGATGCAAGCAAATGTTGCGTATGTGTCGGGGGAGGGGTATGGTACTGAGAAGTACACACGGAGGTAACGGTTATGTATGTCAGTGGTAATTGGCCAGTTTGGGATATATGGGGACGTGGGGTATCTGGATCTTGCCATATATGAGTGGAAGAGGCCTGCATGATGGCTGTGAAGAGTTTAGATTTGGTCCTTTTTTATGTTGCTGAATGTGGCATAAAATGGATGTAGAATGACGAAAATGTGTGAGGATTCAGTGAAGTGTTGCTTGATTTGCTTGCCCAGGGTAAGTTACTCACGGCCATATATTGTTCGACTTGCTTTGGATTGAGAATGGGTGGTAGGTCCAGATGGGGTTTAGGTCCTGCTCAATGCTTTGGGTCCTCATATAATGAAAGTATTGGGTTTAAGAGGGGGAGACAGAATTTGGTGTGAAGTAATGCTACGAGGCCTATCAAACAAAAACTCGTTTGGGAACAGATGAATTGCATCATGTGGGGTTGCGTGCAGCCTACGATGAATTAATTGTATTGGGTTCGGCCAGGAGACACATGCGTTGTAGGAGGAAGCAGCTTACGTAGTTAATGACGGTGAGCTAGTTGCACTTGCAGATGATATTTCCTTGTGACCAGGAATGATATAAGTTGACGATTTTTCAAGCCAAGTAATGTTCCGATATGTAAGTAAATTTTCCTTGCGAATTCCTTACACTTTCCGAGTACAGGGACCTGGGGATGCCAAAATTAGCAATGACATGGATAAAGAGGGCCCTGACCCTGATTTTTGCTTTGTTGTCTAAAGTAAGGATTACGATAGGGAAACTACTGAGAGTATTGGTGAAGTTTCTGTTGCAGGGAAATAGGCCCATAATATCTAAAGCTATTTGTAGCCATGGTCCCGTGGCAGTGATGTGTCCCCTGACATCTGGGGTCTTTATGTAGTTTTTGACCACGATGCAGACTTGGCACGATGTTGTGACTTGGCGGATTATTCTGGTTTCCATTCCAATGACAAAATACTTGAAGGAGCTTGTCTTAGCCAAAATGGATGCCGTTATTTTTGTTGAGATGGAGTACAATCCGGCAGTCTGTTTCTTGCCCCGAGATATTAGGTCTCTTAGCGATGATGATATCATACATATAGACCCAGCATGATAAACCTGCAGAGACCATATAAGCTAAGGACCTTTGGTGGCGGCCGGCTAGAGTAGTCCGTGTTCCTTGTCTGTGTTCATGTGCAACAAAAGAATCCATTAAGACTGGCATGAAAATCTCCGGATCTGTGGAGGATGTAGAATAACTTCTCCAGAATTTGTCTACACCATACTGTGAAGGTAATGGTGATTTCAGAGCAAAGCATCTCCAGTTTTGTATGGCCGCCGGCAGGTTACTGCCCATACTAAAGCCAGGCGATCCCTTAAGTTGACAAGGTTGCTGGTTTCAACTTTGCTGAAAGTGCGGCTAGCTTGAACAATCATGTGTTCTCGCTACCTTTTTCGTTGTTCCGGCACTTTGCTGCTGATGCAGTTTTGGCCCTTGAGCGGAATGATTTTGGGGGGATTAAAATATTGTACTGGCAGTACATGAACCAGGTGATGGATACTTTGTTTTCGGTAAGACGATGCATTGGGCTGGGGTTGCAGCCATATTTGATATAAAGTGCTTGTACTAGGAGGCAATACCCAGAAAGGATCTTTTTTTTAAGGAGGAAGTCACTTATCATCACCTCATGTTAAATCTTTTTTTTAATCTGATTTCAGATACAGGAACTTAAATTTCTTTTTCACATGGTGAAGAATTGCGATATTCAAAAAATCAGGAAGACAACCAAAGAAAATAATTAGAATCTCTCAGTTACCTCAAAAGAATCTAATCTTGAGAATCATATCTTATACATTTCCACCAAATACTTAGACTTCATTTAGAATATCAGAGCTTAGAACTGACAGCATCTGGAGAGGAATGGAGAGAAATTAAATAAAGCTAAGTATTCGGTAAAGAAAAAAATAAATAAAAAATTTTCATGCTGAAACGTACAGTTGATAAAAGAGGAACCATTTATTACACTTTTCTTTTCAGAGTAGTGTTCTGTTGGAAATTAGGAAACCCGAGTGGTAGCCCACAAAGGAAATGAGAGGACCACGCTGGTAGAAAACCAGAGAGAATTATTTGACCGGTAGCTACATAACCCAAAGTGAAATGGGGCAGACTAAGGCCGGTATTTTCATCGGGTAAGGAAGCTCCCTAACATCTTTTCCTTAGCGCTCTATTATCCATACTACACTTTGTTGCTCTCTTGTATATTGTCTCTGTCTTCTTAACATGAACATAGAAGGCAAGAATAAACACATAAAAGATTATTATCGAGCTATATGCAAAAATAATGTGGTAAGGAAGAGGTGGCAGGGCGCCTCCTTAACCGTACGAGAATACAACAATAAGACATACATCCCCGGGAGAAAATCTTCGAAATCCTAACTATTGTATGCTACTGATGATTACAAAAGACACTGAAGATACATATGAGTATCTTAATTTTGTCACTTTACCCCTTTGCTGCCAAGGGTCTTTCCTAACGAATAAAATTGTATTGCTATCAAGAGTGGAATAAAACTCGTTTTGAAGGGGTTAATAAAATGTAAAAATTATACGCTTAAGTAAGCAAGAACGAACACCAGTAAACTGAAATTTTTTCCACCAGAATGCCTTCCCATTATAATGTCTATTATTCTTCTACAGGTAGAAATGTTCCCTTGCCTCGACGTAATTCCATTTACATCCAAGTCAGAGCACAGACTGGAAATGAACCAACTAATAAAAGATATCAGTATTTGGAAATGCAGTAATTAAAGCAAAACGCATCCTTCATTTCTCTCACACGTCTGTTTATCGCTGCATATATTCCTTTTAAATTAAATTATAGATTTTTTCGGAGCCACGAACGATTATATTTTTAACTCCTTGAATAAGGTGACGTATTCTCTTGGTTTATTCTTGCTGCCTTCAGACGCTGTACTTCATCTCATCGGAAACCTCCTGTGGAAAAGGGATAAGTGAAGCTGTAATGCATCCCTCCCTCTTCGTAACTTCCCTTCAAGATGTTCTGTACCCTTAACTGGCATTGTTTTTACTAACGTATTAAGTTAAATTAGTTTTTTTGTTGCGCTCACCATCCACTCACTTGATGTAGTGCTGCTCTCGGGTGCCTGCCCTTTCATCTCTTCCATCTTTCCATCCCTCCTCTTCTGTTTTTCTTTCTTTTATTCTTCCCTCTTCCTTCTGTCTATGAGTGACTCTACATTGATTGACTAGCCAAATGGTTTCCTGTACACCAGGAAATCATTTACTATTCTGGGTGGTAACCATATAACCATTTTATGGCGCCTGGTGGTTTAGTGGGCAATTAAGGCGCTCCAGTTGGATTGAGCCGATGAAGGTTTATATCAGAGGGGTGGTTGGGGTTTACTGCCAGCGTAATGCCACTCCAGGATGGGTGAGGCTGGTCATTCTCATCTTAAATGTCAGGATCAACTTTCCTAGCCCTGGGCTCCCACGCTTCTCATGGGACAACACTGGATTAGGTGATGAATCAATGAAATGAATACTTACTACCGTTAAACAGTTGATTTGTCCTAGAAAGGACTGTTCATAATGAAGGGGTTAATGAGGCTACCTCTAACCCTCTCAGTATGAAAGATTTCCGTTCAGCAGACCATATTTACTTCGAAAAAAAAAAAAAAAAAGATGCCATGGTTGCGAAACGGTAAGCTTTTGTAGCATTCATGCTTTTTCCTCTAACAATCTCTTTGTCGAACAACCCCCAACTTAAAGGTAATGTCTCGTGTTATCTTACAGAAGCTTTACCCCTTCAACCAGAGATCGCAACTTTCATTTCAATCTTCTTATCCTCAAACGATGTTACTTAGCTTAGGAAAGGATTTACAAGCTAGAGAGGTTTCATACATCATTCATTAATCCTTTTACCAAAATAGGCTCTTTTGATGTATTAAATAGTCTAGTGGCAGCAATAACTACAAAAAGAAGTCGTTGCGTTGAAGGGGATATATATATATCCCTGAGAAAACAGAGAACAATCTCTTTCTCTTTCTTATTTTTCTACATTTCAGTTCAGTCACACCTGGCAAATTAGTGCGACATCAGTCGTTCATTTGCTCCTGATCCTGAAAGAGTCTCACATTATATATCAAGTTTTAGTACTTCTATTTCAACGACTTACAATAAATTTTTTATACTGTCTTTCAGCAAATCTTTAATGCAATAATTCCACATTCCCTTCCTCTGAAATGTTAAATTATGGATAACTTTCGTTCCTCAGCACCATTTTCCTTTTACTAACCCCCCCCCCCTCGCGAACAAGATTAAATCCTTCCAGCCGTTAATCTCTTCAGTCCGAGGACTTTTATTACACCATCATGGGGCGGAAACCTGGAGGGTGTATTGTTTAGCTCGGTTTGTGTGTGTGTGTGTGTGTGTGTGTGTGTGTGTGTGTGTGTGTGTGTGAGTAAACAAAGCCACATAAACGATTTAGATCTTATTTTACTTAAACTTAGAGGAGGAGCTGTGCGTGGGCCGAGCAGCTCACTTATTCTTTTGCAGAACAACAGGGCAAGCGTCAGCATTACAATGCAAAGTTAACTTGAAATGTTTTGATCATATTTGTACCAGACTTGGTGGGTGTGTTAAAAGAAAGGCAAGAGCAACTGGATTCGATCTTGAAAACAATTACTCAAGTGGGAAGGTCAAAAGGAAAGGTTGAAGGTTAAGACGGTGTGTGTGTGTGTGTGTGTTTCACACCAACACACACACACCCACACCCACACCCACACCCACACACACACACACACACACACACACATACACACGCACGCACGTACGCACGCGCTTTGGGTCTGCTTCTTACCAAATGCTGGTGAAAGTAATGAGGGTCACCCAAGTGGTTCATCTATTGTTTTGGAGAACAATTTTTCAAAAGGAATAGTCACAAGGTAAATAAAAAAAAAAACAAAATCGATTTTCACCAAACACCGCGGAAGGATTTAGGGTATGACAAGGAGGAGGGAAATTAGTTGTGATAAAAAACTGATCAAAGGCTAAGGTCACAGGGAAAGATATAAAGTCAAGGTTGTATGGTAAGGTCAGTTTAAACAGTTTTGGTCTTATTTGTAACTAACGTGATGGAAGGGTAGGGGATACGAAAAAAAAAAAATGGATTCGATTTTAAGAACGCTCAAGTCAGAGGTCAATGTTTGTGTGTGAAGAAAACAACTAAAACAGCTTTTGTCTGATTTTAGCCAAACAGTGGAAGGGCTGATGGTGTGGCAAGAGTCGGACCATTTTCCAAGGATGACAGGTCAAAAGTCAAGGTTATTTGACAAGGTTAACTTAAACATTTATTGTTTGATTTAAACTAACGTTTGGGGAACCGTTCAAGGTAAAGCACGGATGAGTGGATTCGATTACTAGAACAGCCTGTCAAAAGTTGAAGCCACAGTGAAGGGCTAATGGTCAACCTTATAGTTAGCAGTTCCGATTCGATTTCGACAAAACTTCGAGGAAGGATTAATGGTCAGCCATGAATGTAGCTAATCGATTTTAAAAATAGTAGGTCAAAGGTCAACGTCGTACGGTAAGATCAACTCATACTGCATTTATCCAATTTAGACCAAACTTACCGGAACTGTTGAAAGTCAAACGAGTAACAGGTTATTTGATTTTGAGAGGAATCCGTGGAAGGTCAAGGTCACTGGACAAAGTAAAGTTTAGTTACATGCAAGCCACATTCAACCTCCCCACTTCGACCGTCCCCTTTTAACCAGAGAAAGTCGCTCGGAAAAAAAAAATGGTAATGTAACAGAGCATGTAATGATATTCAAAGGGTTATAATAAAGAGACTTGCACTTCGCCTTATTTCTAACCACTTTGCAAACAGTTCATATCCGCGTGTCCTTTCTCTTATAACCAGGTGTTCAAAAGGTTACTCTGCTCATGTTTTCGCTACTGGGTTCCCATGATGAAGGTCAGACTTCAATAACCTAGCCTGCCGCTCCAGTAAGGCCTCTGCGCCCTCCAGTCCTTTGACGTACGTTGTAGTACTCCGCTTCAGACTCACAGTTATTTAATGTGTAAAGTGCTTATTTTGCTTTTTTATGCAGTAGGCTGCTTACTGCTTCCTCATCCAGAGACCCTCTTAGAGCGAATTATAAAGGTTAAACCATCTAACACAAACGTACCTGTTTTAGTTAAAATTGTCAGTGTGCGTTCGTCCATGGTGGATTTACTATATATTCGTCTTCACTCTCCTCACCGACCCCCTTTATTCACTTATTCACCCAATTACTGTACTCTCCCTCTTGACTGGCAGTATTACAATCCTTACACTGCCCTTTTGAAATATGTCTGCATATTTCTTTTTTAAGACAAGTAATGCAGTACCTGTGTATCCATGCAGTATAGTCAGAGGCCTTTTTTCGTTCTGCTCTTTAAAGTTACTGGGATTCTCATTCTTTTTTGAAAGTATGTCTTCCTCCGTCAATATTTTTTTTTCCTACATAGATCGTCATCTTCATTTTCTTCCCTAGCGACAATATTTTTCAACTTCCACCAAAGGCGCTCTCCTTTAAGTTGAATAAAATCGTCCAATGAGTGAATGACTGTTTGGCTTATTTCATTGAACGGTGTATTAATGATTTTCCTAATTTCTTGACTTTTCTTTTCCTGTTACTTGATGAAAGGTGGAAAAAGAGTTGCAAGGGAGAGTGATGGAGGAGACGGAAATGAATAACGTGGTGTATGTGGATGAGTGACATGACAGCAGAGTTTTAGGTACGAGATCAGTTTGAGGAACGAAGAGCGGACATTCATTTCGACAACGATGTAGAATTGTCAAGGATCAAAGTTATGGAGAGAAGGCCGAATGCCAGGAATAATCAGGAAGATGAGAGCTGTCCACAGAAAAGATGCAAGAACAGGATAAAAAGAAATTAGGAGAAACAATGACAGAGGTTTACTGGTACAATGGAATTCCATAGAATCTGGCCCACCCTGGTAGCGGGGAATAAAGTCACAGGCCAATATGGACGACAGGTCAACGGGCAAGGCAGAAATGAACACACAGATCATACAGCTATTCACATTCGATGGGTTGCTGAATCGCCGTTGCAGTTTTACACATGAAGTTCTTTTTAATGCCAGATATACTGGCAACATAATATTGTAAATCATAACCACTTCCAGTCACCTGCTAGCATGATATAGCTTGTTATATACTGTCTGAGCAATAACTGTTAGTGAAACGGAACATGTGCAACGGGCATAAGTAATACCGACTAATAAACTCAATTGTCTAATAATGTACTACTAGGAATAAGGTACGAACATGCTGTGGATTCTTCTTTCCCCAAGAAACGAAATAAATCTTTAAACTTCGTGAACAATTTAAGTTCAGATCACCCAGGCTCAGAACCGTGGTTACTTATTTATATCTTTAATTCAAGGAAGAAGGAACCAAAGGCCAGGAGCCTGCAAACCATTCCTTCCAAGAAGAAGAAGAAAAAAAAAAAGACAATACAAGAGAGAGCTAAATTCAAGATCCATTCATTTCGAGATGCCTCGACACATTGCCTTTGAAAGACTGGAGATCATAGGAAGTAGGAAATACAGACAAAGGGAGACAGTTCCAGAGGTGACCTGTTGCATAAATGAAGGATTGGGAGTAACGGATAACTTTGCATTTGAGAGTTTAAACAGAAAAGGGATAAGAGTTTGTTGCTAGACGGGTGCTACGCGCTCGCCGCAGAGGTGGAGGGATGCAAGCAGATAGTTAAGAGAAGCAGTGACCATTAAAGTAGCAATAGAAAAGAGATAAAGATGCAACAGTGCGCCGAAGAGACAAAGGTTGAAGGGAGCCAGTAAGAGGAGGAGAGTAAATGAGACGAAAAGCCCTTGACTCCACTTTGTTGAGAAGAGCTGGATCTGGGGAGCCTTCCTACTCATGAAAGCTGTACTCTACACAGGGGCGAATATAACCCTTGTATAAAGTCAACAACTGTGTGGGGTAAAGAAGGTACGGAGATGGTTTAGCACACCTAATTCCTTGGAAGCAGATTTTATCAGAGATGTAATATGATCTTTCGAAGCTAAATCCCGAGAGACTGAAACCCCAACCATGTTTAACCCGCCCCGTCCTGACCACTTTTTGACCACTGGTACCCCCCAATCCCGACCATTTTTCGACCCTTTTTTTTTTTTGCTAAAACTTTCGCTTTTGGTGAGAAACATCGAAAATTCATAGAGAAATCGCTCACCTGAGGTTTAAAATACTCATTACAGGTAGGAGAGCCTCCTTACCTTACTGGGTTTTCTCTTAGGCTGGCACCAAAGAAAACGAGTTCTATGGGAGGATAACTATTTCACACCACTCATAAACAGTATTTATTTATTTACTGTTACGAATTTATATGTAGTACAAGAGTATATTGGTTTTCAAGCAGTAATATAGGCATTATAAGCATTGTTTCACTCACTAATACCTGACCTTTTTTTGCCACATTACCTGATCATCATTTCTAACTGTTTCTTCCTCTAATGCTATGTAAAGTTTGTCCTCCACATTGTCATTGATTGGGGAATCACTCTGGCCCTGAATTTCGTACCGTGGCATGACATGTCTATACTGGCCAGGTCACTGATAACAGGTGAATTGCTGAGACAATGGCATGCAGGGGGGGGAGGAGGTCATGCTGGGTAAGGCATTGTCTCTGCCTGGCATCTTGTTGAGGAAGGTGTCACGTGTATACGTACCAAAAATGACTCGCGAAAATTGAAAATTGTGGAAATTATGAACCTTGCAATTGCAGGACGTTGAAGTATGTCCCCGGGATTAGCTATGACAAAACGTGAGGACATGGAAGTACGTCCCCGGGACGCCGCGGGTTAAGGCTGATGCAGGATTGAGCTGGATATTATCAAATATTAGTGGGTACTCTGTGGAACATTTTGTCTGGTTGATAGGTGTAGGAACTGAGTCTTTGATGCATTAAAAGCAAGATTATTTTTACCCCAGTCAGAGATACGAGCCAAGTCAGACATTAGGTGTGCCACAGCCTCATGCCTTGTATGTTGAAATAACTGCTGAGATGGACGCTATGGGAACCGAATGGAAAGGTGAAGGGTGGAATCATCAGTGTATGAGTGGAGAATGTTAAATGCACAGCTTAGAAAGTCATTGATGAATAAATGGAAGAGAGCTGGTGATAGGACAGAGCCCTGAGGAACACCACTGTTGATAGATCTAGAAGAAAGATGGCCGTCTACAACAGCAGTTATAGAACGACCAGAAAGGAAGCTATGAATTAACTCTTGGAAATTAAAGATTTATGACAGACTTGATCGAAAGCCTTTGAGATGTCAAGTCCAATGGCAAAGCTTTCACCTAAGTCCCAAAAGGAAAATGACCAGGAGTCTGAAAGGTAGGTGAGAAGATCACTATGGAGCGCCCCTGACGGAACCCATACCGACAATCAGAAAAAAGGTTGTGATAGGAAAGATGCTTTAAAATATTTCTGTTAAGAATAGAATAAAATTTTTTGAGACACTGAATGTTAAACCATGGCGATAGTTAGAGGGTTGAGAATGGACACCCTTCTTTGAGATATCCTGATTGAGAGCAAACTTCCAGGAAGTTGATAGACAAAGGCGAAAGAGTTTACCTAGGAAGGGTGTAAGCACAGAAGCACAGTTCTCAAGGACAACAGGAGGGACCCCATCAGGCCCATATGCCTTGTTAGTATTAAGGCCAGTGATGGCAGAAAATACATCAGCTGATGAAATTTTAATGTCAGCCATGAGGAAGTCAGAGGGGGGAAGTGATGGAGGAACAGCATTGGAATCGTCTAACGTGGAATTGGAGGAGAAAGTCTGAGCAAAGAGATCTCCTTTATCAATAGTAGAAATAGCTACAGAGCCATCAGAGTAGAAAAGAGGAGGGAAGGATGAGGTAAAGTTGTTAGAAAGGTTTCCGGCAAGGTGCTAGAAGAAGCGGGAAGAATTCGAGTTGGGGAGTTCAGAGCATTTAGTACAGATGAAATTATTTTTAGCAGTGTGAAGAACTGACTAAGCACAAATCCGGGTAGAAACATAAAAATGATGTGATTCAGGAGTGGGTTGGCTCTGGTACCATTTGTAGACCCTGTCCTTGTCACTGGACAGCATTAGAACAAGCGTGATGAAACCAAATTTTTTTTGCATTAGTCAAAGAATATGAGAAAAGAATGTATGCTTCCATGCCCAAGAGAATAACCTCAGTAATACGCAAAGCACACTCAGATGGCTCCCAGCCATGGAAGGAATAATCATTCCAGGGAAATTAAAAAAAGGACTGCCTGAGGGCCTCCCAATCAGCAACTCCAAAGTGCCACAACCAACGTTTCTTTGAAGGGTCCACAGGCTGTACTTGAGCGATAGGACAGGTTAAGGTAATAAGATTGTGATCGGAGGAACCCAATGGAGTGGAAAGATAAACATCGTAAGCAGAAGGCTTAGTTGTAACGAAGAGGTCAAGTATGTTCGAACTCTCTCCAAGGCGGTCAGGGATATGGGTAGGGTGCTGTACAAGCTGCACTAGGCCATTAAGGATAGAAGAGATGTAGGCTTGTTCACCAGGAGGATCAGCAAAAGGAGAGGAGAGCCAAAGTGGTGGTGAACATTAAAATCTAGAATGGAGATTTCAGAGAAAGGAGAAATGGATAGGATGTGTTCCATCGTAGAAGTAAGATGGTGGAAGAATTTTTCATTGTCAGTAGAATTAGAGGATAAACAAACAGCACAGATATATTTAGTCAGAGAATGACAGGAAAGCCGAAGCCAGAGAGTAGATAATTCAAAAGAATCAAGTTCAGGAACACGAGAGCAAGAGAAGTCGTTGCGCACATATATATAACAGCCACCTTAGGCTTTGAAATTAGTAAAAGGACAGTAGGAGGATACAGAGAAGGGTTTGCTAGCAATTGCCTCAGACAGCTGAGTCTCACAAAGTGAGGTTTACAGGAGGAGAGGTGGTGCTCAGCAGATAGCAAGTTAGAGAAAAGGCCGCGAATGCTGCAGAAATGAAGTGTATCAGTCAGGGTTCCAGGCAACTCTTTGAGTCATAGGGAGGGGCGGATGGTGGGGCATTTATGGTCTCCCCCCCCCCTCCCCGGGTACTCCTAGGCATTGTTGACACCTTATTTTTTTTTTTTTTTTGTACAGGAATGTAGGGTGTAATGTGCATGTAGTTTGGTGTTGACAGTAAGAGAAACTTATATTGGAGCGTATGCTGGCCTACTCGGTGTTATTGAAATACTGAAAGAGTACAGCAAAGGGGAAGTCCCGGGAGCTGATTGAAACGGGAGCGCCAGCTGTCCCTGTCATCAGCTTTCCATCCACATTGGGAGTACTGCCTGCTGGACTGGTGCTACAGTCTAAAATACTCCCTTATGACTTCAGATGTACAGACAGTTTTGATGGTCACCATTTTCGTAATAAATTCAATTCTAACGTGGAAAAGGTTAGTTGTCTGCTTCTTGCCATTTGTTGTCTCAGATTTTGGGTCATGTTTGCCGTAGAACACATCTGTCCAGTTATTATACAGAGTGTATTGAGATACATCGGTGGTAGAACCTGAAAACCTGTAATGTTTTTGAAAACTTTTTTTTTTTTTTTTTAATCCGAGTTGAAAGCCGCAATATGGATTCGCACATTTATAAACCACGTTAATACCCTGATTTCAGTGACGTAATTTTCAGTACGTTATGTTACCTTCAAATAAATAAATTATTCAGCTATGGAGATACTTTTCGAACTAGAGGTCCTGTATTTATACATAATGATATCATGCATTACTGTAGATAAATAAAATCGTTCAATATAATCATCTGGCTATAGCGTGATAGCACTAAAAAAAAAAAAAAAAAAAAAAAAAAAACGTTCGAGGAGAACGCGTTCTTCGGGGACACTTAGTTAGCCAGTCATATTGGCAGCGACGCGACGCAGCGAGTTCAGCAAGATATTATTCGGCAACGCCGCTCTTCGCCCGGGAATGGATGAAACAGTTCGGATAATCAAACCAAAAAATGATCAGAAAAGCCGTGTCTTGACATTAAACCAACCTATACCTAACTTAATGTTAACATACCATAACACCTTATTTTGTTTGGGGGACGACGAAGGTCCGACTCTCGAGGCACTGGATCAGACGTTGCCATTATGTCTGGATGACAAACTACTATAATAATAATAATAATAATAATAATAATAATAATCGGGAGCAGAAGAGTCGTATAAAAATTGAATTTTTGCTATTCTGTATCACTTAAAGCGTATTCGTTCTGACCTTGATAAATAAAAAGAAAGAAACTGATCATTCAGTAACTTTTTATGCTTATTAGTTTACTACTCCTCTGCGACAGTGGAGTAAGCTGCAGCAACCTCCTTTATTAAACCTTTAACAAGGCATCTCCCCTGGTGCATAATGTCGTCTGGTGGTGGCGGGACTAATATGTGCAGAGATGTCATCTGACTAAACTGGATTACAATAACAGGAGCTGTCTTGTAAATAAAAAAGGGAGATTCAGTTTTCCTGTATCAGTACGTAGCCTATTCATATACAAGTTATATACCTGTTAATCTTCACAACAACGAAAGCTTGTGGAAGCGAACGTTCTACAGTTCAGTGTCAATTTTAGCATATTCTTTTACACCATAGACAATGGCTAGGCTGCAATTACTTACGTTTCTCGGTCTCCTTAACAGTTAGATCTTGTAAACACGAACGTTTACGTATTAATATCAGCCTATCCTTCATACGCTGAAAAAAAAAAAAAAAAAGGCCGAGTCTGCAGTTACTTTTCATGTTCATTGGTTTACTATCCCGCTGGGCCCCCAAGGAGTAAACCGCAATGCCACTCTCGGAGAAAGAGGCCATCAGTTTTCATCCTGGCCGGCCCCTGTGCTCGTAATACTGCGGCCGCCTCACTACTAAACTCCCTCGATTGCTTCCTCTGGGGTCGTTACTCCAGTTAAGCTACTCCGCCCCACGGTTAATGTGCAGGATGATGTTGTATGGTGATGCGGTCTGCTAGGAAGCCATCACATCACCAGGGGAACTGCAGCTAGCAGGAGATGCGGCTTTCAGGACAATACACCATTACACATTGTAGGCTGTGTAATATGCAGAAGCTTATTGTGTCATAAATCTTTGTATCATACTTTTGTCAACCATACATCAACCAATTGTTCTGTCGATTTAAACCCAAGGACCAATGGTTGACGTCAGGAAGGAAAACCTGACATAAGATGCAACACACACACACACACACACACACACACACACACACACACACACACACACACACACACACACCAAAAAAGAAAACGTTCTTTTAACAGGGTCTCAAAGAGGACACTACATGGCGGAAAACTGCACCGCAAACACAGTGGATATAGTGTTGCAAATTCTCATGACCTAACATATATATTGTGCTGCAAGGAGGATTCAGCTTATCATCTGCAAGTCAGTTTATGTCTGCCAGTCATTGAACCTAGTGTGTGTGTGTGTGTGTGTGTGTGTGTGTGTGTGTGTGTTTAAGTCGTTTGTAAGCATCAGACTTATGGCCTGCACTAAAACAATAGCAACCATGCTTTGAGGGTATAATGCATTAAACGGCAGCGGGTGGGACCATTTTTTACGGTCAGAGTCGGCTGCGCTATGACATTTCCAAAAATAATATGGTCTCAACATTTGCCATGTGAACCACAACTGCCACTGAATCAACTAAAATGAAGCTTTTAAGTTTTCCTTACTTATGCGTTATACTGCTTCTTTTAATGCCGTTTAATTACAGAAATAACATGATTATCTATCTGTCTGTCTGTCTCTCTCTCTCTCTCTCTCTCTCTCTCTCGTATGCAATTGTAGACTTTGGGTGTTTGTTTGAAAAGCGTGTCATTTTCCTGCACAAAAACTAAATGTAAACTTATATATTCTTTCAGTCTGTAGCCTGACGCAGCATCCCCTAAAAGGTGGTCTGGACAAAAGAACTTCCAGGAATTTCTGTCTCTGCTCAGTAACGATCCCTCTTCCCAAGAAACATCATCTTCATAATCTCACACATTCTCTCTCCACCTTTTTCTTAGCCTCTCTTTCCTGTTTCCAGTCAGCTCAGTCTCATTCACTCTCTCTTACTGAGCTCAATGCGTCCCACATGGGAGTGACCACCTCCATGTGTTTCTTGCCCTATCTTTCATAACGTCAACCTCTACGCAACACTCTTTATGAATCATTTTATTTGTCCACCCAACCTTCGATGTCATTCCATAGGCTGAGTCCCATGTAAAAGTTTCGATCCTTAACTTGACCATCAGTAACCCATAACTTCGTATTTAAGTTGCATGTGGTCGTTATAACATATCTGGTTAGCTAAGCATTTACCTTTAACTATTATTTTAATATCCAAAACTAATATAATGTTATGAGCTACTGATGGCAAGGAAGACGAATGAAACTTTTGTAGGTAACTGTACTTCTGCGGTAGCTTGCTTGGACAGACCTCACATTTGAATTATGTCCCTTAAATATCGTCAGGCGTTCACTGTTCTAAGTTGGTGCTGGAATTAATATATCGCCATGCATTATTTTCTTTACTCCCATGTTTATATCCCTTTGGAATAATATCCAGTCATGTAATGCATTCTTTGCTTCTGGGTTTGCGTTCCTAATTTTCGTCACTATACAACATTCCTGCTACTTTCCTCTTGTTGCGCGTTTTCTTTCCCTTCTTTTCCCAGTGCATCATCTTTATTTTTAACACAAGCTAAGCACTTTAACAACCGCAAATTTTCCATTTTGAGGGGGATTCAATTACAACTTAAAATTCAAAGTTTAGCCTCTTAAAAAAAAAAAAATGCTTTCTTCTTTCCTACTTTCATATTCTTAATTAGGTCTTTCATATATACGCTTTACCAAATTTTCCTACCAGACTTGCAGCTTATATTCCTCATCTGCTAATAGCATTGCATCACCTACTAAAAATAAGTGCAGACTGTTTTCACTCACTACTTCTCGCCCAGGCCATTCCATACAGTGTCCTTGTTTTCATTTCTTTCATTAATTCACCCATATAGCCTACCCAATAACCAGCATTGCAGATATGACAAAACCATTTTTCACTACAATAATCAAGCAGACACTCGCATATTATTACTCATTCTTCAATATCTTCCTACACCCATAAATCGCTCTTATTTATATATGGGTAAGGACTTCAGTATTCAATTCAGAAATGCTACCAAAAAAATAAGAAACCGGTAATTATTTTTTCAATCAGATAAAATTTACATGAACTCAGTACGTCATGAAATCAGTGAACCGGTTGCACTCAGCTAGGCATATAAAACAAAAATAGACGAAGACGCCACAGTGTGATCGGAAGTACTGCTCAGACATAAGTTTCCGCAACATTGAACTCCTTTATATTTCACGCTTAGCAGCATGTGCGTCATTTTCCTCCCGAGGCATCATATCAAAGAGTACTCTATGGGCTGAGATATACACTATGCCTCTCTCAGCTAAGGTAGGTTAGCCACCAGAGGGCGGAGAGGAAAAGAAATGGTGGAATATTTTAGATTCTTATGCCCTACACTGCACATTATCTCCCATCTATTCCTCCACGGTGGTGATGGCACCGTCGATCTCACACTCCCTTTATGTGTGTGTGTGTGTGTGTGTGTGTGTGTGTGTGTGTGTGTGTGTGTGTGTGTGTGTGTGTGTGTGTGTGTGTGTGTGTGTGTGTGTCGAAATCTGGGCATAGTTCCAGCAATCTGTTTCCTGAGGTCCAGCACTACTACTTGCCATGCGCTCACATGTCACTTGTGGACGAGAACACTTGCTTGACTCTAGTGAAGGAAGCACGCTAGTTAAACTGTTACCTCATCTAAAATGTTATGCGGAAGCCTAGTTTGGTTATTAAGAAGCTTACTAAGGTTATAAACATTTTGGGTTATAGGGTGATGTGGTGGATATATGATGCAGGGCTCGTCTCGGCTAAGCTGTGGAAATTGGGAGGGTTTAGAAGAAGGTAAAGTATGTAATCCTGACACTAGGAGAGTTAAGAAGATACAGTTAGAAGAGAAATTTTTCCCAGCCGCTCATGATAGAGCACACAAGTGAGATATAGTAATAGGAGTGTTGTCATTCTGATCAGATGAGGTACAAGATGAGTCAAGTTCCTTTCTTGTATGAGTTCTCTAATCAGGCATCGTGAGGTGGACTTCTGTGTTAAATATGAAATCTGCAGGAATCGATTTTGTTGTCCAGTGAGTGGGGTACTGTACAAGAAGTAACCGAGAGAGTATGTGAGACAACCTTCCATAACTTGGAGGAGTCTGTAATACTATCGTTGACAGAAACTTGTGATTTTAGCGCCAGTACGATGTTTATACTATATTTATAGCATAATCTTGCCATTGTTGCATCCAGATTTCTGGGGAGCTTTGTAGTGGTGGAAAGGTTAATGAATACATCAATGTCCTTAATTTCTAAAAGCCTCTCTAAATTTATATAAAACCATTTGCAGATAACAAAAAGAAAACAAATTACGTCACGGGATGGAAGAGGTTAGGAAGAGGGATGTGATCAGTAAGTTTAGGACTAGCCAGTGTATGTTGCCTCTTTGCTATCTGTATTTGATGGTGAGTTGTTATTTCTTACTAAAAATGACTTTAATCAACAAAAGAGCTGACGGTTCTTGTTTGGAGAAGGGTGCATTCACCACATTCAGTGTAGGCTGAAATCTCTTAAATGACTCAGTCCTCTTGAACTTATATACTCTCATCTATTCACTTTTCTTAGTCTGCAGCTTCAAATCCCGCTTATAGTTCCATTAATTTCACAGATTATTTCATATTGTCACGCCGTTCTCTGCCTTACTGACATCCAAATACCTATTACGGTCTCTTCAGACTCGTCTTTTCCACCTACCTGGTTCGCGTTTTTTTGCAAACATGCTTCATTTGCAGCTCTCTGTCTCTTCCCACCCTCTGACCCTCAACCATTTTTTGTTTGTATTCTCTTTTTCACCTCTTGCTATTTTCACGTCCATCTTCCATCAAACTGTCCCTGAAACTTTCCATTAATATTGCCAGTACTTCGTTTACAGCATCATCATTTAATCCTTACCTCAGCTATTTGTAACTATGTCTGTGAACTTCATCCATTTATAATTTCTCTACGATTTTTCCACTCCAAGCACTTCCTTTCTATCTGATGTAATTTTGTTAACTTCAAGCCTTTGTTACGATCACCGTACTCTACATCTGATAGCCCGCTTTTCATTCTTCTAAATGCTTTCAGATTCAGAATCTCGCTCTCCAATCGCTCATTCACACACACACACACACACACACACACACACACACACACACACACACACACACACACACACACACACACACGCACGCACGCACGCAAGCACGCACGCAAGCACGCACGCACACACACACACACACACACACACACACACACACACACACACACACACACACACACACACACACACACTCTCTCTCTCTCTCTCTCTCACACACACACCCACACGCAGTCACTTAACCCCTCCTGGTCAACCATTTATCTCTACAGCCTTCTCATTCTTTATGTGAACGGACTCTTGTGCAGTAATCTGGGTGAAAGAAATTGGTTCCGAAGAACTTTCCTTTAAAACATCAATATCACCCATTTCTATTTTCATCATTGCTGACATTCCAGATCCACGTGACATACTTTACAAATAATCATCACCTACTTTTGTATTCAGGCCATTCTCTTACCTGCTTAAAACTATCTAAACATGCTCTGATATCTGTCCAAACTTCTTTAGTGAAACTACCCTTCCTTCATACACAAACTCTGCACGCGTTTAGTGTATCATCTCAGCCCAGATAAATGTAAATTTACCCTAACCTCAGTAACTGAGAGAGAAAGCACCATAAATTGTTGTGGACTTACTAATAAGTTGAAAGGAAGACAAGGGAAGAATTAATTGGTAAGGAAGCGAATTTTAGATGTGGAAACAAGTGTCGTGGATTAACCCAAAATGCACGGGCAGTGTTTTGTGGGCAAAGCTCATTCATAGCTACGAACAAGTGCGACAATTCAGAGGATGTAACCATTCTGCACACTTCATACCTCCTTCACTCTGTCCACTCCTGAACACACACATGCATCCCATACCCCCACTGCCATCTCTGGTTCCATTTAGTTCTGTCTCAGATCATACACGTATAGTCTTGCATTTACAAACACTTGTTCACTTTCTCCTTTGCAATATCATTCACTTACATTACATTCCAGAGGCCTTAATATTCCGTGTGTAAAGCTCAAATGTACAGAAGAATTCACAACGTTAAGCTCCTCTCAACAGGGTAGAGTCATGGGCTTTTCATTAATTATCTTACGACCTCACTGCCTCCTGCCGGTATCTCTCTTTACCGCAGTGCCGCATCACTCATTCTTAATTATCACTGTTACATAGGGCACCGTACCTCAGAACACTCAGCAGACATCCCTCCCCATTACAGTGAGCATGAGACACCTGTCGGTCCATACACTATCAACTCTCTTCTGCTCAACTTTAATGCAAGAGATAACCGTTAGTTTCAGCCATTCATATGCATTACTGCCCAACTGAACAATCTTACAAGCTCTGGTTTCAATCGCACTCTATCCAGGCACTTTACACTGAAAATTTTCATGAGTTTGGTTTTTATATAATGCATTTTTTGGAAATGAAATTTTAGTACGTTTCCAGCCTTGTCTTCCCCCTGTTTTTTCCGCACCCGCACGGCTGGTGAAATATAGCGCATGTCCCAGTGCCACTCCCTCCCTGCCTCACTCACTCATTTATTTCACTTACTGAGTTACTGTACCTTCTTGAAGAATGGGGTCCTGGCCTAGTAGCAGGAGTGTTAGGAAAACGAAATTTTGTATGATGGTAGACTCAACTTATGCCGGGTTTCAGGCGGGATAGGGACTGCGGCCGTTGAATGTCTCATTGAAAACCATTAGGCACGGCCATTTTTTTTCTTTCCAGGAAGACGAACTGTTGCGTAGTGGTAGTGCTTCATTCGCGTCAGGTAAGCATGGTGGGCCCCCAATGGCCGCCTCCCAGTGGGGGGGCCCATGGTGGTATGGGCAAAAGTCGTTACCACAACTAAAGTTTTAATCGAAGAACATCAAATTTTGCATATAAATAGATGTTCACCCCGGCCACGTTTTGTGGGTGGGCAGAGCAAGGAAAGGCCACTCCCCACGGGAAAACTTCACTTCGTGGAGGGGTGATGCCATTGTTTTAGTTTTTAGTAGGCACACGAAATTTTGCACAGTAGCAGACCTTCAACCAGACCAGAGTTTGTAGAGAATGAGTACTTCCTCGATTAGACTTTCCGCCTCTCATGTAAGTAATTATTTCTTTCTCATTGCATTATTGCATGAGTGAATGCGGCCATCAGAGTTGTCCTTTATATTGCTTTTTCCCTCTTGCTTAATAATGTTTCAGTTCTGTGCCATGTCATATGGCAGTCAGTGGTCATCTCCTACTGCTTTCTTTTGCCTTTATGAGAAGTATATTTTAAGTGCATCACCAGACAGAAGTCAAGAGTGACAGCAGTGGAATTGAGTTATTTAAAAGGAGCATGTGAAGTCACATGGAGAGAGACTAACAAATGAGGAAGTGAAGGAGCATTGTAGTGTGGATGTGGATGTGATACGAAGCGTTAGGAGAAACAAACTGAGGTGGTTTGGCCATGTGGAGAGGATGGAGAGTGAGAAACTGACGAGGAGAGTGTATGTGAGTGAGGTGATGGGGAGGAGAGGGAGGGGAAGGCCAAGGATGAGATGGAGGGATGGAGTGGAGAGGTATATGAGAGAGGGGTGTGTGAGCTGGGAGCAGGGCACTGAAATGGCGGGGGACAGGGCAACATGGAGGCGCTTTGTTTGTGGGCACCCCTTACGGGATTAAGGCGTTTGGCAATAGATAGATATATAGACTAGACAGAATCCTCAACAAGCCAAATACGCCATTCCGCATTGGCTAGAATTAGTAAAAAGTCAAATTTAGATAATGTAACATGAGTGCATGGGCCTAAGAAGTGCAGTAGCCATTCCTAACCTCATGGACATGACCGTTATCAGTGTACGATTCCCCATGACCGATATTTGCCAGCCATGAAATGCAGCCAGCAATAGATCTTTCCGAATTAACTGTACAGATGACTCGAATTTACAGAGCAGAATGTCCATCTAACCTATCCACTTATACGCTGATGACTCCACCCTTCACCTTTCCATTTGCTTCCTGCAGCGTCCATCTCAGCAGTTGCTTCAACAGACAAGGAATGAGGGTATGGCATACCTAATGTTTGACTTGGCTCATATCTCTGATTAGGATAAAAATAACCTTGTTGTATTTAATGTATCTATAACTCATTTCTTACATCTATCTACCTGACAAAATCTTCCACAGGAGTACCATCTACTGTAATTTACAATATCCAGCGCAGTCCTGCATCATCTTTAAACATACCTGATGTTTCATAATCTCGGGATTTATCTTGGAAAGAACATATTACCTCTCTTGTAAAATCTGCCTCCAAGAGATTGGGTGTGCTAAGTGGACTCTGTACATTCTTTACCCCTGCACAGTTGTTGACTTTACACGGGTTTTATTCACCCCTGTGTAGAGTACAACTTTCGTGTGTGGGAAGGCTCATACAGCTCTTCTCAACAGAGTTAAGTCAAAGGCTTTTCGCCTCATTAACTCTCCTCTTACTGACTCCCTTCAACCTTTGTTTCTTCACCACCCTGTTGCATCTTTATCTCTTTTCTATCGCTACTTCAATGGTCACTGCTCCTCTAAACTGTCTGCTTGCATCCCTCCATCATTACAGAGGGCACATAGCACCCATTTAGCATCAAACTCTCAACTCTTTTCTGTCCAACTCTCTAATGCAAGAGTTAATCATTATTCCCAGTCCTTCATGTATGCAACAGATCAACTCTGGAACTGTCTCCCTGTGTCTGTTTTTCATAATGCCTACAACCTCCAGTCTTTCAAATGCAGTGTGTCCAAGCTTCTCCAAATGAATGGATCTTGAATATTGCTTTTTTTTTTTTCTTGGAAGATGCAGTTTGCTGGCCTCTGACCTTTGGCTCCTGCTTCCTTGCATAAAGAAAATAAAGTTTTTTTTTATGCGAGCAAGACTGAGCCCGCATTAATGTTCCTTCCAAAAAACAAAAAAAATACAAAAGAGAGCCAAATTCAAGATCTATTCATTTCGAGATGCCTGGACACACTGCGTTTGAAAGACGGGAGATCATAGGGTGTAGAAAATAAAGACAGAGGGAGACAGTTCCAGAGATGACCTGTTGCATAAGTGAAGGACTGAGAGTAACGGTTAACTCTTGCATTACAGAGTTGGACAGCAAAGGGATGAGAGTTTGTAGCTAGACGGGTGCTACGCGCCTGTCATTGAGGTGGAGGGATGCAAGCAGATAGTTCAGAGGAGCAGTGACCATTGAAGTACCGATAGGAAAAAGATAAAGAGGCAACAGTGCGGCGAAGAGACAAAGGTTGAAGGAAGCCAGTAAGAGGAGGAGAGTTGATGAGGCGAATAGCCTTTGACTCCACGCTATTGAGAAGAGCTGTATGTGGGGAGCCTCCCCACACATGAGAGTTGTACTCTAAACAGGGGCGAATAAAACCCCTGTATAAAGTCAACAACTGTGCAGGAGTAAAGAAGGCATGGAGTTGGCTTAGCACACCCAATCTCTTGGAAGCAAATTTCACAAGATATGCAATATGATCTTTCCAAGATAAGTCCCGCGTGAATGAAACCCCAAGCATGTTCAAGGATGATGAAGGATTGAGTTGGATATTATTAAACATCAGTGGGTATTCCTGTGGAAGATTTTGATAGGTTGATAGGTGTAAAAACTGAGTCTTTGATGCATTAAAAACAACATTATTTTCACTCCAGTCAGAGATACAAGCCAAGTCAGACATTAGGTGTGCCATAGCCTCATCCCTTGTTTGTTGAAGTAACTGCTGAGATGGACGTTGTGGGAACCGAATGGAAAGGTGAAGGGTGGAATCATCAGCATACGAGTGGATAGAGTTAGATGTACAGCTTAGATCATTAATGAATAAAAGGGAGAGAGTTGGTGATAGGACAGAGCCCTGAGGAACACCACTGTTAATAGATCTAGGAGAAGAACGATCGCCGTCTACAACAGCAGCTATAGAACGACCAGAAAGGAAGCTATAGATGAAGGCACAGATAGAAGGATAGAAACCGTAAGAGGGCAGTTTGGTAATTAAAGATTTATGCAAGACTCAGTCGAAAGCCTCTTGATGTCAAGAGCAATGTCAAAGCTTTCGCCAAAGTCCCGAAAGGAGGATGACCAGGAATCTGAAAGGTAGGTGAGAAGATCGCCAGTGAAGCGTCCCTGACGGAACCCATTCTGACGATCAAGAAGAAGGTTGTAATAGGAAAGATGCTTTAAAATTTATCTTTTAAGAATGGACTCAAAAACTTTTGACACACAGGTTTGTTAAAGCAATTGGACGATAATTAGAGGGCTGGGAACGGTCACCCTTCATTGGGACCGGCTGAATGAGAGCAAACTTCCAGCAAGAAGGAAAGGTACAGGTAGAAAGACAAAGGCAAAAGAGTTTACCTAGGCAGGGTGTAAGCACAGAGGCACAGTTCTTGAGGACAACAGGAGGGGCTCCATCAGGCCCATATGCCTTGTTAGTACTGAGGCCAGTGATGGCAGAAAGTACATCAGAAGAAGAAGTTTTAATGTCAGCAATGAGGAAGTCAGAGGGGGGAACTGAGGGAGGAACAACACCAGAATCGTCTAATGTGAAATTGGAAGAGAAAGTCTGAGCGAAGAGATCTGCTTTATCAGAAGAAGAAATAGCTACAGAGCTATCAGAGTAGAAAAGAGGAGGGAAGAATGATGAGGTAAAGTTGTTAGAAAGGTTTTTGGCAAGGTGCCAGAAGGAGCGGGAAGAATTTAAGTTCGAGAGTTGAGAGCATTTAAAACAGATGAAATTATTTTTTACAGAGCGAAGAACAGACTTAGCACGATTTTGGGCAGAAACATAAAAAAGATGTGATTTGGTGGTGGCTTGGCTCCGTTACCTTTTATAGGCCCTCTCCTTTTTGCGGACAGCATTAGAACAAGAGTGATTAAACCAAGGCTTTCTTGCATTAGTCAGAGGATATGAGAAAGGAATGTATGCTTCCATGCCCTAGAGAATAACCTCCTAATGCGCAAGGTACACTCAGATGGCTCCCGGCCACGGAAGCAATAATCATTCCAGGGAAAATCAAAGAAGTACTGCCTGAGGGCCTCCCAATCCACAGCTCCAAAGTGCCAGACAACGTTTCTTCGGATGGTCCACAGGCTATACTGGGGCAATAGGACATGTTAAAGTAACAACGTTATGATCGGAGGAGCCCAATGGAGAGAAAAGATTAACAGTGTAAGCAGAAGGCTTAGTTGTAAGGAAGAGGTCAAATATGTTGGAGCTCTCTCCAAGGCGGTCAGGGATACAGGTAGGGTGCTGTACAAGTTGCTCTAGGTCATTAAGGATAGAAAAGATGAAGGCTTGTTCACCAGGTGGATCAGTGAAAGGAGAGGAGAGCCAAAGGTGGTGGTGAACACTGAAATCTCCTAGAATGGAGATTTCAGAAAAAGGGGAAATGGATATAATGTGTTCCATTGCGGAAGTAAGATAGCCGAAGAATTTTTGATAGTCAGTAAAATTAGGAGATAAGTAAACAGCGCAGATATATTTAGTCAGAAAATGACAGGAGAGCAGAAGCCAGAGAGTAGAGAATTCAGAAGAATCAAATTCAGGAACACAAGAGCAAGATATGTCGTCGCGTACATATACGCAGCATCCACCCTTGGCTATGAAATAAGTATAGAGAAAGTAGGAGGATACAGAGCAGGGTTTGCTGTTAGTTGCCTCAGACAGCTGAGTATCAGTAAGAAAGAGAAAGTGAGGTTTAGAGGAGGAGAGGTGGTGTTTAACAGACAGAAAGTTTGAGGCAAGGCCGCGAGTGTTGCAGAAATGAAGAAGTGAGTCAGACAGCGGATCCAGGCAAATCAGAGTGTCATTACCGGGAGAGGGGCGGATGGTAGGGGCATTTGTCCCCCCCCCCCACGGGGACTCCGAGGCATTGTTGTTTTGCGCCATTTTTCTTTTATTTAATTTTCAAAAGGAAGTGTAGTGTGTACTGTGCATGTAGTTTATTGGTGGTAGTTAGAGAAACTTGTATTGGAGAGCATGCTAGCCTACGCTCTGTGTTACTAAAACACTAAAAAAGTTCAGCAAAGGGGGATGGTCAGGAACTAGTCCTGAGGGTTGATGAAACGGGAGCTCCAGCTGTCCCTGTCATCAGCTTTCCGTCCACCTCGGGAGTACTACCCTGCTCTATTGGTGCTACAGTCTACTACTACTACTACTACTACTGTGAGTGACCTTGAAAGGTCACGGATATTCAGGGGTCAATAACTCGAAACTGGTTGAAGATAGATAGATGTTTACTATTATCGACGTATATGAAGTCCCATATAAGCTTTTAACTGGTACAATAACCTTTGATTATAAGTAGCCTTGAGAGGTCAAACTCAAGGTCATGGATATTTAGGGGGCTATAACTCGAAACGAGTTGAGGATAGATATTTACTCTTATCAAGATAAAGGAAGTCTCATATAGGTTTTTATTTGGCACCATGACCTTTCACCTTGAGTGACCTTGAAAGATCGAACGCAAGATCACGGATTTTCAGAGGGCCTAACTTGAAAACATTTGCATTATGACCTTAGACTTTAATTCTGTACCGTATTGACACAAAATGGCAGTACCCATGTAGTATTTAACTGTATTTAACAACTGCTGTCGGGCGAGGTTTGTTGTGCCTGGAACCACTTTTTTTTTTCTTTTTTTTTAGTTCTGCGTTTCAATTAGTCAGTCATAGGGCTCTGTAATGTAAACTGGGTTTCAGTGGGATCGGTGGTTCTGTTTTTAATATTATCTCCACATTTTTAATAACAGAGAGCAGCAAGTGGCAGAAGTTGGTAATTTGAGTCCCTTTAGTACAGTTAAATCTGGTGTTCCACAGAGCAGTTCACTTGGGCCTCAGCTCTTCGTCCTTTTTACCAATGATATATAATATCATTAGCAGAAAACCCACAGTCAACCAGGCCTAGCAGATGAATCTACTATGAGCAAGCAATCGCCTGTACAGGGCTGTCCAGTGCAGTGAACCGATGATCCCTTGTGGCAGATAGCACCTCGTCACTGCGAGACACAGGGAAGTAAGCAGAGGATTGGTTCCTGGATAGACGCCACAATTGGGTCTCTCCACCCAGCTAACAGGGATACCACAGTAGGATCCATATCACTCCGTTATTTGGTTATATGGTTACCACCCAGCGTTGTAGGAGGCTTTGCGGATTACAGGAAACCATTGGCCTTGTCATGAAAAGACATCATTACATCGAGAGACAGGATGACGGGCGTCCCCACCTACAGTACCACTACTCGTGATACGTAGTGTGGAATTTCATTTAGAATGATTGCATGTGCCTGTGATGTGTCTTATTATCCTCCAGTTTGAAGGAATTCAGGTTGGCAATAATATTCAGAACGATATGCTAAATATTATTAATTGGTGTGACCAGTGCGGTGTGAAGTTTAACCCTTCAAACACTTATTGGCAGTCGATCAAGGACTTTTTTTCCCTTTCATTTTAAAACTGTAATCAGCACTTCTGTAATCCAATATTTCACTTCAGTTAGGTTACCAGGTGTCATCTTTGATCAAAAACTCACTTTTAAGATAGATTTACGTTCAGTGGATTTATTATTATGTAAGAAGTTTGGTCTTCTATGACATTGTAAGAAAGTATACGTAATCTTCAAGGAGACATATGACCACCTTATTTTGCATTTTCTCCATTGCATCTCACTGGAATTTGCTTCCTGAGAATAGTTGGCCCCCAAATTTCAACCTACAGCAGTTGAAGTCCATCTGGTACAGATTTTTATTTATGAATTGAGAGCACATGTAATCTGGTGTATGGGTTATTTCTTAAATTAATTTGCTGTTTCTTCCTCTGTTTATGTTGACACCCATCCAGCATACGCCAGACGGTTTTTTTTCCAGTTGGGAATGAGTCAGTGGAGCCTGAGAGTGTTACGAAATAGCCTCTCAGGGAACACTCTTGTGGAATTATGATGGTACGGCCGTCCGGAGCAAAATGAAAGTGAAATGCTGGTTGGTAGGTGTAATGAGAGTAAAATGGTCGCATGGGGAAAGTAAAACATTGGTGAGGATGGAGGGATAAGGAGGTGGAGTGTTTGATGAAGGTTGATGGGTCGTGAGAGGAGGATTGATAACATTGATCTCAATACTGTATATTGTGTTGCCAAACAATAATAAATAGATGTATAAATAGAATCTTCATTGAATATACTGGGCTGATAAGATCGTTGAAGTTGCTTGTATTTACCTAGAACAAAAATTTCAAACGGGAATGATGAGTAAAAACAAACTATGTCCAATCTATGCATATCGCGAACATTAACGCTCTTGATATTCTCCTTCAGACAATTTACCCACTAAACGAAAGACATGAACAGGGACTCAAAATTTACTTTCAATTTCACTCAGCCCAGCATGGCACGGTGGTAATAGGCGCACACTTCATCGTAACTGGACAGCACCTAAAGCTCACTTGGCTGGAAACTTCCTGTAATTGAAAGCTGAAAATGGGAATGGTGCGAGGCCATGACGCAGAACCGTAACTTACAGCAAAAGTGACTTATGAACAAGCGATCCGAAAATACCTTACATACCTGTCATGCAAATATGCCCCTTGCTCACTAATAAAGACAAATTATAACCAAGAAGGAGCTCGCAGAGTAAAACTGCCGCATCCAACAGTTGGTCTAAGGTCTGAACATATGACTTAGTCCTACGACTTTTGCCTTTGGCCTTTATTTATTTATTTATTTTTTATAGAATCACTTTTGGTCCACATCCCTCCACCAACAGTGGTTAAAATCGAATAACAACTGTCTCGACCTTGCCCTATGGTCTTGACCTCGCCCTTCTTGTTCTCAAAAGTGAATCTTGTCCTTGTCTGACTCTCAGCCCTTCCACCTAGTTTAGTACAAATCAAAACGGCTCTAGTAACTGGGTCGAACATTTGACCTTGTCCCGCGAGACTGATTTTTGACTGATTACTTAATGTGTGCGTGCACACACACACACACACACACACACACACACACACACACACACACACACACTACCCTCAAGTGTTCCACTACGTTTAGTCTGTATGAAATCAAATGTGATGAAGCTGACTTTGCCATGTGACTTACCCCTTACTTTAAAAATTATAAAAATAAGAAGGGGTGTCAAGGCACTGCAAACCCGTCCCCGGCAGTCACTTTAGTGCTGACGTATAAACACAACAGGATATCGTGTCAAAGATGTCACATCAAATTTGCTGGGAATCAGGTGAAAATTGACGATTTTATGCCCATTTGAAATTTTATTCCCGACCTACCTAACATTAACCCCCTAGCTAAATGAGGGGTGACCCCCCCCCCAGCTGATGTAATGGGGCATGTTATAGGATGCAGTTTCAGAGACGCACATTTATGTTTTGGTTTCATGTCGATATGACGAATTTGAAAGGAGTTATGGAAAAAAAAAAAAAACGATCTTTTTTTTTTTACACTTTCTGGGCGTGCAGCCTGGCCTTGGCCCAGTTTGGCCAAAAAATTTAATCAGTTGATCAGGTTATAGCCCAGCATCCCTGTAATTTTAGTCAAAATCGCACCAGGAGTTTCCGCGTAAAGTTGTTAACAGACAGACAGACAAACAAACAGACAGACAGACAGACAGACAAACCGATTGAAAACAATTCCCGTCCCCAAGCCCCTCCGGGGCGGGAACGTGTAATAACAGGACATCCCCTGTGTTTTCCGTCAACCCCTAAACCAAGTGATTTATACGTTCACAGACTTGTGCGTGCAAACACACACACACACACACACACACACACACACACACACACACACCTGCAAAATGTACCACTGTTGCGCTACGCACGCAGATATAACGAGAGCTGAGACATTTTGATTTCAGTGATCATGCTCTGGTTTTATTACGCTGTAATCAAAATCTGCCGACATGGTACTGAAGGTAACAGATGCACACTTTCTAAAAGCTCCTGGAGATGAGTTACTAATACACTTTTAAAAAATAATTTTAGAACATCTCTGATAACTTTTCGCACATTGATTTTGTATTCCTGTCTCCTTTTAACACTTTCACTGCAGTTTTCACGCTTTGTTTTTTTGTCCACGCTAACAGTAACGTATTTTACTCAACTAAAAGAATTTCTAGCAGTTAAAACTTCACAAACCATGCTAAGTAGCCCCATTCCTGCTATTGATACACCCAAGAATGATAATTACGGTAACACTAGGCGATTTTGTTCAGTTGAGAGAAATCTAGCACTCGGAGGGTTAACTCCATCCGAGTTAACGCACACAGTTCAACAAATGTCTTCTAAACTAAATAAAATCGTCTTGTAGTAACTAGAATGCAATACAAATTACGTTATCATACTGAAGGGATTAAGGCTTCACATGAAAACTTGGCCTTCACACAGTTTGTTTGTTGTGTTTTTTACGTGACATAATTTGCATGGTCAAGATATCTTTTTTTTTTTTTTCCAGCCTGAAAACCAAATTTAAGATAATTTTGTGGTCCCATGTTTTATTGTTTTTAAAAGCGACATTAATTGTTCAGTGACATAATATATTGGCCCTAAATAATAACCCATTTAACATTTATTGAAAATTTTGTGTACGCTAGTAACACGACTATCAGTAATACAAAAAATATGCTTTTATTTTATCTACAGCTAAATAATGAAGCAGGTGAGAATGTTGTATGTTTTACACGAGGAACAATGGTGGCAACGCTAGAATACCATTTGCTAAGAAGAATGGCACACAGGTAACACATATTCCACCAGATGCAGGCAGTAGGAATGGGGCACTTAACACACCAAGTGGTAAAAGAATGAACTATGCAATGGATAACTATAATTGCAACTATAACAGTACATTTAAGGTCCCATGCAGGACCAGTGCTTCTTCTCTGAACGGTAGTGGCAGTTTCCATGAACCACTCTTAAGCTGGCGCAGCTTGATTAGGGAAGGGATGTCTGGGATGAAGTGATTGATATATGTGTTTGTTTCAAGGTCTATATATGTCATCGGTACGAACAGAGAGGATGAGAATTCGTGAAAGTGTATGAAAAGATACTGCAGCACACCCTTTTGTATTTCCGCCACTCTTGGGTTTTCAATTTTACTCAGAAATATACGAGTACACCGTAAGAAAAGGATGCTAACCACCGAGCCACACTGACTCCCATTGCGACTTGCCTTGCTAAGGGTATGGCTAGCACACACCTGACATGGACTGACAGCTCTAGGATAAATGTTTAAACCGTGCTTTACAATTTTTGAGGGGCAGTTGATTCACGGGACCAAGGCATACCACTCCCTACAAATGCTGTGTGCACGGTAATAGCTGTGAAAGGCTTCTGGAGGGCAGAGTAAGAAGTACATGTAATCATTTATTGGAGTGGCTCAGTTTGAGGGTCCGACATCTCCATATGACGCAGAGACCCTCGACAGGGTGTGAACCTGTTTGACTACATGAAAGTACGCGATTCTTCTTTTTTTTTCTTTTCTGAACCCTTTCATCTCCTGCTAGAAGTATATTTTCATTCTTTTCTTGCCATCTCCATATGATCAAATCACTTTCATTTAGGCACCTGGAACTTGATCAGTTGGATACAGCTTTCATTAACCCTTTAACTCCTGCATGAAATTGTTTGCATAGCATCAAGAATAAAATAAATAAAATACCACCACAATGTAGGGTTATGTGCTCGTCCCAAGGTAGGGCATAATCCAATCAGGAGGATTAGTAGAAGAACGCACTTCGGACCCGACCACCAAACTCCATTAAGTATAATAAATGTAGACACCTATTGTCATTTGTTCTGAGGAACATCCGTGGTGGTGGAATAATATAAAAAAAATCTGAGTAACTTAGTTTAGTGGGTATAGCTGACAAAGCTTATAATAAGCTTCATTGCAACAGTGGAGTACATCAGGACTATTTCTGGAAGAGGTAAACATGGAGAACCCTTGTGACCATTGTAACAATGAAAAGAAATGTATGAGAGAAGTGAAAGAGATAAAGCCGGGAGTCAGGACATTCACTGTGTCAAGGAGTGGCAGAATTACGTACAGCTGCCAGCACTCCCGCGTGTTACAGGGGCACGAGGGTTTGAAGAGATGTGGCACCACTTTGATTATTCACTTCGAAACAGTCCACGTGAGTGAAGTGGACTAACCTAGATATAGTTACGTTACGGAAAGATGTTTGCTGTATGTAGGCTCCATTTCGCAAGGTTGACATTTCAACCCGGATTATTGGTATAATTTACATTGTTCTACATAAAGATAATAATCGCCCTTATACGACGTATTATGATTCCACAGTTTTGAAGTGAAATGACGTATAAAGGAGGGTAGGAGGGGAGGGAGGTTGTTCCCCAACCCCACCCGGGGTATGAGGGAGGATCCCCCACATGGAGTCAGAGAGAGAGATGGGGGGAAGGGGGTGCTGTAAGCTTCGCACATGACGCGGTGAGACGAGACCAAATCTGTTTCATTACCCTCAATACGGTAACTCAGCAATACTGAACAATCGTATAATAATGATTAACTTCATGAACTACGTTTGTGTGAGGAATAAATCATGATAAGAGCAAACTATATGTTTCAGTTTATATATTAAGGAAAAATTACGCACTATAATCATAAACTGTGGGTGAAACCATGCCCTTGACTTGAGAAGACACTAATCCAGACTGATGGGCCTACTTGTGCATGGCAGCCTTCAGAGATCAAGGTTAACGCACTCTAGCAGTGTTAATCTTATCTTTATTATAACATCTTAGGCTAAATGACTAAATAACATGGTGATCCTAGCATTAACACCTACACTGACAAAAATTGATAATGGAGTTGAATTGCTTAATAACTAATGAAGGATTTTGATACATCAAATTAATGTCATATATATATATATATATATATATATATATATATATATATATATATATATATATATATATATATATATATATATATATTCTTTAGTGTTTGGACGCTTGGTTCTGAAGAAAGTTTGATTTAGCGAGATTTAATGCTGTTTTTGCAGAGTTTCAAGGAGTTTTAAACTGACTGAGCAATTCATGTTTTTTTTTTTTTAAATTAAGTAAGACTTATATGCTAATGATTTTTGCGCCGTTGTTCTGGCGCAATTGCTATCAATTTTTTTTTTTTTTTTTTTTTTTTTTTGAGGGGAGGATCTTTTACTGAAGTTTATTTTGTATGAACAATTCCATACCACCTGTATTAAGTCATTAATGTGGGACTTGGTAGAACTGATGTCTCTTGAGAAAAAAGACTGCCATGGAATATCAGCAAGATAATTTCTGAATCCATCCCAGTCTGCCCTATCAAAGTGCCATCGGATCACCCTGACAGGTTCAGAACGGGGGAGGTCTGGGGGTGCCGACTAATGAGGCTTTGATGAGGTTGTGGTCGGAGGATCCAAGGAGTGAAAGTACTTCTATCCCGTATATATATATATATATATTGTTACGGAACAGAGAAAGATAATGTACACTTTAAGTGAGAATGCTAAAAATCACTACTGTCCCGTAAAGTTCCAGGTTCAAAACAAAAGAGTTAGGTAAAATTACAAGTTAAAGAGTAATGCTCAAACTAAAACAGGTTAAATATATGGTTAACTGCAATAGCCTCTATTAACACGAAATTAGCAAGAGTAAATTTATCTAAGTCAGCCCTGATAAAATGAGATACCAGATAATACTCAGTGAATGCCAGATAAATAATTACAAATACAAACTATTATCAAAAATGACTGAAATAAAGAACCCCACACGAATTACAAAAACTTCACTAGGCCTACAAATTAAACTTATGCTATACAGTACAAGAAAAAAATACAACAGTTATACTCAAATTACACACAGCTGCTAGATGTTTGGAGATTTCTTGAGCACTCACAATAATAATATCTGTACAGGGGAGGACAGAGATGTGAACAAAGTGAGGAGCAGATCTAAGTGGCAATGATGCAGAGACTGAGCTCATTATATAGGAGCCAGGAGAGCTTGATACAACTTGTAATAAGGACGCGCAAATGAAGCCATGGGGACATAGAGCTGAAAATCCCGCAAAGTCTAACAGAGAGAACGACTTACTCTACTATAACGGTAGAAGGGGGGGACTGAGGCAGAACACGCTCGTGATCAAACATGCAGCATACTGTGCGTTAAAATTACACAAAGGATGATGAAGTCATAGGCTATGTAACACCTCCCCACAAAGAAAAAAGAAATTTACAAAGGAAATTTCTTATTACTCTAAAACAATCTGTCTAAAGTCTAGATAAGCAATCTGCAATAACATTTTCTTTCCCCTTGACATGTTGTATGTCTAATGAATACTCCTGAAGAAGTAGACTCCATCTTGTCAATCTCTGATTTTTATCTTTAAATTTTCTAAGGAATTTCAGTGGGTTGTGATCGGTATAAATGACTATGGGGTCAAAACCAGAACACAAATAAAATGAAAACTGCTGTAAACCCAAAATCAAGGCCAAAAGCTCTTTCTCAATAGTGGAGTAGTTCTTTTGAGGTGGAGTGAACTTCTTACTGTAATAAGATACAGGATGTTCAATACCCTGATCATCCTCTTGCAGCAAAACAGCCCCAGCTCCTGTATCACTTGCATCAACAGCCATCTTAAAAGGCTTAGCAAAATTTGGAGTAGCGAGCACTGGCTGACTTAATAGAATAGCTTTAAGTTTGTTGAAAGAGGATTCACAGTTATCGGTCCAGACAAATTTAACTCCCTTTTTCAGTAGGTCTGTAAGTGGTGATACAAGAATAGAAAAGTTAAGAACAAATCTCCTGTAATAACCTACCATTCCCAAAAATCTTTGTAGCTCTTTCCTACTTTTAGGACTGGGAAGATCACTTATAACCTGAACCTTAGCTCCTGGTGGTGCAACATGTCCATCAACAATTACATACCCAAGGTACTGAACTTTAGCTTGACCAAACTCACACTTTGATAAATTAGCTACAAGATTAGCATGAACTAAACGGTCAAGAAATTTACTGACATGGCATAATAGGTGATCTTTCCAGTTGTCACTGAAGATTAATACATCATCAATATAAACAACACACCCTGCCAAACCCTCTGTTACAACATTCATGAGCTTCTGAAATGTGGCGATGACATAGTTGACATCACTGAGTTTCTTCTCCACGAAATAAGGACCACTAAACTTGGCTTGAAGAGGTTGCCCATGAACTGGTAGCAGAATCAAAACCTGATCTCCTGGCTGAAAGTGGCGTAACCTGGACTTCTTATCATACCAAGTCTTCATCTTCTCCTGAGCAGCTCCTAAATTCTCTCTCGCCAGCTGTAAAGCAGTGGACAGCCGTTCTTTGAAATTCATCACATACTCCAGCAGGTTGACGTCATCTTCCTCCGACAGCCAGCATTCCTTGAGTAGCTTAAGGGGTCCTCTTACTTCATGGCCAAACAGTAGTTCAAAAGGTGAGAAGCCCAGTGATTCATTTGGAGATTCTCTTGCAGCAAACACAACGAATGGAAGACCTTTATCCCAGTCTTTCTGATGTTCCAAACAGTATTTCTTGAGCATCGATTTGAGTGTTTGATGGTATCTCTCCAACGCTCCTTGGGTCTGGGGATGGTAAGCTGAAGACGTGATCTGGGAGATGCCCAACTCTTTCAGAGACTGCTTGAAAACATTTGACATGAAATTACTTCCCCGGTCGGACTGTAGCTCCTTGGGCAGACCAAACTTTGTGAAGAACCCTAGCATTTCCTTAACCACGTTCTTTGCTGAGATGTTTCTAAGTGGAATGGCTTCAGGATAACGAGTAGCCATATCAATCATGGTCAACACATAAGAAAATCCTGAAGAAGTCTTAGGAAGAGGGCCCACAATATCCACCAACACACGGGTGAAAGGCGCCTCAAAAGGAGGAATGGGAACTAGAGGTGCAACCTTTTCGGTCTGATTACACTTTCCCACAACTTGACAGGTGTGACAAGACTTACAATACCAGGAAACATCCCTGAAGATACCTGGCCAGTAGAAGTGTTTCAAAATGCGTGCCACAGTCTTCCTCACTCCAAGGTGTCCTGCCAAACTGGAATCATGAGCCACTCTAATGATATCCTGCCTACAAACACGAGGGATGACAACTTGATGTACAACCTCCCATTCACAGTCGGCTGATGCTGTTGGGGGTCTCCACTTCCTCATAAGTACTCCTGACTTTACATAATAACAAGTAGAAGCACCGGCTGACTCTTCTTCACTGTAAGCAGAGTTAGCTAGACCTTTCAACTCAGGGTCAGCAACCTGCAACTCAACCAACTCTTGACGAGACAAATTATCAACACTACGGGGTACTGCCTCATCTGGTGAGTGGTCCAAATTAGCAAGAAAAGTGTCAGCTAGGATAACATCATCATCATCATTATCCTCTAAATCACCAGTAACTTTAGACTTAGCCCTAGTGACAGCACATGCAGGGAACACATCAGGGACACCACAATCCTGGGCCGCAGCCACCGGCTCACCAGACAACTGAGGAGCTGGACACACTTGACTTCCACCAATATCATTTCCAAGTAAGAAAGTTACACCTGACATTGGGAGTGTCTCAACCAACCCAACCATAACAGAACCATTAACAAAACCAGACTCTAAATTCACTCTGCACAGAGGGACAGAGAAGTAATTATTCCCTACACCTTGTAAGATTACAGTTTCATCAGAGGAATTAACATTAGAGCCTAGAACACTGGTCAGCATAAGGGAATGGCAAGCACCTGTATCACGATATATTTGAACTGATTTCCTGTCATTACTGTCCAGAGGACTGACAAAACCATCAGACAGGAAATTAGCACATGAACTCTTGAGAGTGTCACCCACGTTACTGCTCAAAAGAGGAGCTCCATCATGAGAATTTAAGTTACCCCTCAAAGCAGGTTCAGTTAACTCAGTTAAAGAATTCTGGGAACTCTCAAGAGTGGACACTAGACCAATTGACTGAATATTTAAAGACTCCTTTTTGTTCACATCACGCTGTCTCCTGAAACATCTCTCCGTAGTATGACCAAGCTTACTACAATAAGTACATTTACTTTTCTGAAATCTAGAGGTGAAGCTGGTATTTACTTCCTGAGAAACATCATCCTTATTCTCTTTCCTGTTACCTGTACTCTGAGAAGAGGCAACGTACTTACTCTCAGCTTTCCCTTTTTCTCTAGAATATCTCTTGTGAGTGAGAACATACTCATCAGCTAAAACTGCAGCATCAGACAAATTATCTATTCTTTTCTCATCAAGATATAGGCTTACATCTTTACTAATACACCTTTTGAAATCCTCCAGCAAAATCATCTGCTTAAATTTACCAAAATCAGAATCCACATTCTTAGAATTTAACCACTGCTCTAACAGATCTTCTTTGATTTTTGCATACTCAACATGGGATTGCTTATCTTGCTTATAAGTTGTCCTAAATTTTACTCTATAAGCTTCAGGAACAAGCTCATAGGCCTTAAGAATCAAGCTCTTAACTACATCATAATTATCAGATTGATCCTGAGGCAAAGATGCATAAGTTACTTGAGCTTTACCGGTGAGAACAGTTTGAAGGAGTACTGGCCAATACTCCTTAGGCCAATTAAAACCTGTAGCTACCCTCTCAAACAACTGAAAATACTTTGTTAAATCAGATTCATTAAAAGGAGGGACAAGTTTAACATTTTTAGCCACATCAAAATCATCAGAGCTAGATGATCCAGTTCCACCTTGTTTCATGCGATACTCATGGTCTGCCTGAATCCTAGCAATTTCAACTTGTGCCTCAGCCTCCCTAGCACGGGCCTCCTGCAGGGCTAGCTGTAACTTAGCTAATTCAATCTGCGTTTGCTCATTTGGAGGAGTTACATTAAACAAGCTTTCATTAATCATGTCAACAATCTGATCTTTAGAATGATGAGAGCGAACAACAATTCCCAATTGTTGAGCAACAAGCTTAAGTTCATTCTTTGTTCTGTTTTCTATATCACACACTGTTTGCACATTTGACAAAAAATCTTTGGCTTCATCAAGTGTAGAAATAGTAGCCATCATGAATATATCACAGTCACAAAATATCAAACAATATCCTTATGATAATATCCTGAATATCCTGATATGAGGTCGCCAAATTTATGTTACGGAACAGAGAAAGATAATGTACACTTTAAGTGAGAATGCTAAAAATCACTACTGTCCCGTAAAGTTCCAGGTTCAAAACAAAAGAGTTAGGTAAAATTACAAGTTAAAGTTTAATGCTCAAACTAACAACAAAACATTCAGGACTCATAAGGATAATGTAATGGCAAAAACAGGTTAAATATATGGTTAACTGCAATAGCCTCTATTAACACGAAATTAGCAAGAGTAAATTTATCTAAGTCAGCCCTGATAAAATGAGATACCAGATAATACTCAGTGAATGCCAGATAAATAATTACAGATACAAACTATTATCAAAAATGACTGACATAAAGAACCCCACACGAATTACAAAAACTTCACTAGGCCTACAAATTAAACTTATGCTATACAGTACAAGAAAAAAATACAACAGTTATACTCAAATTACACACAGCTGCTAGATGTTTGGAGATTTCTTGAGCACTCACAATAATAATATCTGTACAGGGGAGGACAGAGATGTGAACAAAGTGAGGAGCAGATCTAAGTGGCAATGATGCAGAGACTGAGCTCATTATATAGGAGCCAGGAGAGCTTGATACAACTTGTAATAAGGACGCGCAAATGAAGCCATGGGGACATAGAGCTGAAAATCCCGCAAAGTATAACAGAGAGAACGACTTACTCTACTATAACGGTAGAAGGGGGGGACTGAGGCAGAACACGCTCGTGATCAAACATGCAGCATACTGTGCGTTAAAATTACACAAAGGATGATGAAATCATAGGCTATGTAACAATATATATATATATATATATATATATATATATATATATATATATATATATATATATATATATATATATAGCCAGCCAGCCAACCATCATCCAATCCTACGTTGCCCCATGAAAAGCGTAGGAGCGCGGAGCTAGGCAAGTTAGTCCTGACATTTAAGATGAGAGTGACCAGCCTCACTCATCCGTGAGTGGCAATACGTGAGCAATAAACTCCAACCACCCCTTGGACATAAACCTTCAAAGCCTCAATCCGATTGGAGCGCCGTAATTACCCACTAAACCACCAGTTGCCAAATTTTGGTTATATGGTTACCACCCAACGTATAAATGGTTTCCTGGTGGGCAGGAAACCATTTGGCTTGTCACTCAGCGTAGAGTCACCCATAGGCAGAAGGAAGAGGAAAAAATGAAGGAAAGAAAGAAGAGTGAGTGAAAAGTCACCCGTAGGCAGAAGGGCGAGGAATGAATGAAGGAAAGACAGAAGAGGATGGAAGGAAAGAAGGATGAGAGGAGAGGAAAGGGCAGACCCTCGAGAGCAGCACTACATCGAGTGAGTGGATATATATATATATATATATATATATATATATATATATATATATATATATATATATATATAGAAATTTCCACTATATAGTTCTTGGTACAGTGCATGTTCTGATTCCCAAGTTTTGCCTACTTCCACTACTCACGTGCATTTTCTACCAAGCGAATCGTTTTTTTTTTTTTTATTATTATTATTATTATTATTAAAAAAAAAAAAAATCGGTACGGTGTGTTAGGAAGCAGATATCAAACAATCTTTACTCATTAAAAAGAAATAAAGATTTCTTTCGTTGGAGTATGAATTAATGGTATTATCATGTCCTTATCATCAATGTTTCCAACTGATAGTTGCACAAATAAAAGACTTTTTGAAATAAAGTAGATGTGCAGCTTCATCTTGTGCATTTATACTAAAAATGGAAACTGCATATCCAGTCGTGCGATATGCATACCGATTTCGTTGAAACCCAGGTGCTTACATATCCCTGTTTCTAATAATTTTTATTTTTGGGAGAGGGCTGACCACCCAAGAATCACTTTGGGGGTTTCGCATTACGGATGAGGGTCCATTGTACATCATGTACTAAGATATCAGTGTCATATCTGCCCTACTTTCACTGTTTCTGAGAATGTTAAATTTGGTGAGTGAGCTGACCCCTCTCAAATTCATGGTTGGATAATTTTATGTAAAGAAACGGGCAATTGTATGTAAAGAAAGACCTTCGGAGTAACCAGATGAAACTCACCAGGAATTTTTTTTTTTCTAACCCTTCTCGTAATTCAGATAGTTTTAATTTTTGAGAGGGGGCTGATCCCACTAAGAAACATGAGGGTGGAGGGGGATCCAGGCTCCCAAAATGTCGCATACTTAGTACAACTAGTACTAAGATATCACGGCATATCTGAAGCTTCTCCAACATTTGAGAATTTTTAACTTGGTGAGGGGGCTAACCCCCTAAAAAAAAAATGGAAAACTTAATATAGTGGAAGATATTATCAAGGAACTAGACAAACTGACCCGAGAAATTTCGTTAAAGTCCATGTGCTCACTTTCCCCTATATCTGATAATTTTTTATTTTTGAAAGGGAGGTGGGGGAGGGGGGATGGCTGACCCACAAGAATCATTAGAGGAGTCACGCTTCGCAAATACTGCGTTGTGGATGAGAGTCCATTGTGCAACATGTACTAAGATATCAACGCCTATCTACCCTCCTTTCATTATTTCTAATTTTTTTTTTTTTTTTTTTTTTTTTTTGTGTGTGTGTGAACGGGGCTGACCCCCTGAAAATCTTGGGTGCGAAATTGTATATAGTGGGAAATCTTCCATGTAACCGGCCGAACTCACCACGGACGTTTCATTCAAATTCAACAAAAGCTTAGGAGTTAAAACACACATACACACAGGCATAAAGACACCTTGAATCTAGTGCAACGGTATAGGGCACGTTGCCAAAAATTACACCATCCTTCGTCACACGATTGAAAATTTTCGATGATATTATATTTTATAACCCCCGCCCCCAAATTAATGTCACCCACAGATTACTGACAGACGATTTCATTCATGTGAGAGAGGTCTTGATTGTGAAGGAAACAGAACTAGTGTCCATTGGTGTTCTATTTGCTGAGCATATATCCACGTTGAGTACACCGCTTCACGTCCGATCAGCGAAGTTAAGCAACGTTGGGTCTGGTTAATACTTGGATGGGTGACCGCCTGGGAACACCAGATGCTGTTGGCATCCCTACGTGTCAAGTGGGGTTGGTGGAGGATTAGTGCCCCTCCCTGAAAAACAATTAACTCTAAGCCATTGGCCACCCCGTCTGGGATACATGGCGTCTGGCAATGAATGAATGAATATCTTTTCGAAAATCAAGTATGATAAAGTCAACAAAAAAGTGAAGAGACCTTCGTTGTGCATAACATAATAAACTATAAGACAAAGAAGCGTTGAAATGATATTCTGTATGTCCTGTGCAAGAATACATACATTAACTATTTTTAAGTTGCTCATTCATGTATAGCACTGAATTTTGTATTACTCTATCATTTAACATAGAGGTATATATGAAACTATCAATCATGTCCAGTTTCACTGAATGTTGAAGTCGTCTTATTTCATTGTTATTTGTAGATGACACTGATTCTCTAGTTTGTGAAATCACACAGAGAGTATGAGGATTGATGACTTAAATGCAATAGACCTTTTCATGGTCTATACACACACACACACACACACACACACACACACACACACACACACACACGCACGCACGCACGCACGCGCGCGTGCGCGCAGGCAGCGCCAGAGTCAACTCGTCTGTCTCCTCGCTCCGCGCTGGCTACTCTTGGCCATAACTGTCTATCTATCTATCTATATACCTAGGCTGCTTCCCCCAAGGAAAGGGAGGGCCATAACTGGCCACACCTAAATAGTATCTTAATATGATTCAAGCTCTGTACTAGGTTAAATGGTGTTTCAAGACAGTGGAGCAGGTACATGCAAAAATGTTGTCCAAATAACGGAATATAGCCAATTAGTGCAGGAACGCGCTGATCAAGCTTTATCAGCTGTTTCGTCTATCACGGGTGAGTACCAAGGAGATGCGTACTTGTAAGTAGAATTTTTTCTCAGTAACACCACAAGATGAGCACCATCTTTAGTAAAGTGAATATGGAAGGAGTTAAGAAAAGGTATAACGGTAGAAAACAGGATGATGATTTCTACTAGGAATTGGTTGAAATGGAAACATATAACAAACTGGTAGAGAGGATGAACTAGCTGGAGAAGGCTTTTCGGAGTGAAATGGATGAAATTAAGAAGCAACTGCGCACGCAGAAGGAAGAAAATGAAAAATTAGTAAAGGAATAAAATAAAAAAGACACAACAATATATGAGCTGTCAGTTGAGGTGAGTTCACTTAGAAGGAAGATTAATGAAATGGCAAGTACAGTTGTCAACCGTGAGAGTATTATGGAGGAGAGACAATTAGGCATGCAAGCAGTCTGATAGGCCAAAGCAGTGATACTAAAGTGAAGATACCCCAGGTGAATGAAGTGATGCAAAGTTACAAAGATGATGTGGAAACTACGTATGCTGAAATGGTGAAAGTAAGGAGACTTAGAAACAGGAGACGAAGAAAATAGCATTAGAAAGGAAGAAAAAAAAATCCAGAACAACCTAAAATTGGTCAAAGATTCAGCAGATATCAACAGATCTATAAAATAAACCTTCGTAAATGGAGCAATAAATGGTAAACTGAATTTAATGTGGACAAGTGTCATGTAATTAGGTTTGGTAAAAGTGAGAAAAGACCTGACTGGGATTATAAGTTAGAAAGATCAACCCTACACGTATCAGAAAGGGAGAAGGACCTAGGAGTGATCGTCAGTAACAGACTATTCCGGCTGACCACATCAGTGAGAACGTACACCCACAAAAAATATTATCGTTACCTCTGGGTGCGATGAACTCTGAAATGATTTGTAAAAGTGAAACTTTGTTCATTTGGTAGTGGTAGTAGTTCAGAACCCTTGGTCCTTGTGTCATATTGTATCACACCACAAGGGTAACGAATATTTTTTTTCATGGGTGTACATAATGTGTATACATTGCTTGCTATTATGAGAATAGCATTCACATATATAAATGAAGACATGATGAGAAAGTTAATAACATCATTCATCAGACCAACTGTGGAGCATGCATCAGTAGTCTGGAATCCTCATCTCAAAAAACACAGATAAGATTGAAGTAGTACAAAGGGCAGCTACAAGATGTGTACCAAGCTTAAGGGATCTAAGCTACGAAGAACGACTACAAAAATTGAATCTACCAACACTACAGGAGAGAAGGAGACGAGAAAACTTGAGTATGCTATATGAATCCATCTTAGGGAAAGAAAAAATAGGCATATATGATTATACAGCCTATGGGGAAGCATCGACAAGAGTACACTGGAAAAAACTACATAAAAAGAGAGGTGATAAAGACAGAAGAAAATTCAGTTTCCCAAATTGGGCAACTGATCAGTGGTATGCATTACCAAATGAAATGGTGTGTGCCAAAATTATTCATAATTTAAGGATATATATGATAAAAATGGCTTAATACACGGGACAGTACGAGCTTGACTCATTCCTGTAAAGATACAATTAGGTAAGAACAATTAGATAAGAACACACATGCACACAAACACATATGAATGCACACAGATGCACACACACACAAACACACTTGTGCGCACACACACACACACACACACACACACACACACACACACACACACACACACACACACTGAAAAACATATTTTGAGCTTAACCCTTAAATGGCCACTGGCATCAAACGATGCTTTACTGGAGAGTGGCCATTGGGATCGATGCAGCGCAACCTGTAAAAGACTGAAGAATTTTTGAAAGTGAACGAAGGTCTGGGAGATGTTGATACTGTCCTACTCTAGCCTCACAATCACCCAAGCTGTCAGTACGGCCTGTGACACAATCACGAGTGGATGTCCGATTTTGCTCCTCTCAAGGCCAACAGCTCCTCGCACTGCTGCCCTCTGTGCGCATGCAACGGCAGGCTTACAAGCCCTGAAATCAGGGATGACCTCTTCCCCAGCGGTGAGGAGATTGAAGATGGCTGGATTGACTCTGATGATGATCGTGGGAGTAGTATTTACGACCTCTGTGACAAGGACACCGACGATTGGTATGTAACTCCAGCAGAGGAGGACGATGATAACAAGGACTCTGACAACACTGGCAGTGATGCTCCACCTCCATCTTGCTGCAAGATTGCTGCACCACCTACTAAGAAAAAGAAAGTGGCAAAGCAATTATTTCCTGCAGAAAAGGGTGAGGAGGAGAGCACATTGCAGCAACATTTGCCGCAGTTGCAGGAGCATCACATGAGTTTCTCCTCCCGCGCTCCACCGTTACCATCACATCCCTCCACCTTACGTGGCCTCTCACCATCCTGCACAGTTTCACCATCTGGATCAGCACCAGGGCCATCCTACTCAGCATCGAGAACCATGTCTGTCCCTCGTCCTTCACGGCGGATTCGAAAATCTGTCATGAAATGTGCCCATCTGTAAAAGATCAAAAGACACTCCAGGCAGTAGTTACCGGTACAGGCTTCCCCTTCCCGAGCATCATACGCACGGACACCTACCACTGACTTCAGACAGGACCTTTACGTTCAACGAGTGACTCAGGTGTTATGTGACACAACAGGACTGATGGCAAACATTTCAGTACTCAGTTTCTTTCTGTTGTTTTTTATGGGCACTTGATGACACTAACTGCGATGGAGAGAAACTGTTTTTTCCAGCAGAGTACTGCTCACAAAGGACAAGCAGGGATCTACAGGACGCAGTTTTGGACTGACATGACAGTGTCTTTGTTATACGTGTTCTTGGCACTAAAGTTTTGATGCCTTTCATGAAGAAAAGTTCGACTATCGATTACTGGACGACTGATGTTCTGACATGTGTCGATGTATATGGCAAGCACATGTCTCGAAACACATACCAGAACATCCTTCGATGACTTTATTTCTCTGACAACATTACCACAGACCTTACAAACAGTTTGCACAAGATCCGTCCCATTTTGGAGAACGTCAAAGACAAAGTAAAACACTATTTTGGGGCAAAATAGTTACGATCGACGCTACGATCGACAAGTCACTTATGTTATTCCGTGGCTGTATTTCTTTCAGACAGTACATCCCATTGAAACATCATTGTACTGGCATAAAAATAGTGATTGCTGTATGGGTGTTGTCTTGGATATGATAATACACACCGGAGCAACTACTGAATCCCCCATAAAATCGTTTTGGGATTTCTGGGACAATAGTGAAACAAATGATGCAAAGTTATGTGGGAAGAGGTCACATACTTTACGTAGATAACAGGCACACCTCTCCAGAACTGGCAATGCACCTGCTTGCCAGGAACATTGGCTCATGTGGCACAATGAGGTCTAACTGATGCGGCATGTCAGTGTTCAGTAAAAAGCACGAGAGGCACTTGTTGAGATGCAATGGAGCGTGGATCTTCTTGCCCTGCATTAGAGAGACAAGTGTGATGTGCACACATCAACCATGCACACAGGAGCTCTCGCTGACACACGGAAAGTAGATACTGTGACAGGGGAACGCATTTGAAAGCCAGATGCAGTCATAGACTACATTCGTAAAATGTGCTTGGTTGATCAGAGCAGTATGCAGATTGGTAGCATGGAATGCATTCGTCATTGTGCCAAGTGGTATAAGAAACTCTTTCTCCTCTTCGCAGATGTATGCGTTGTGAATGAACATCATTGCTACTGCCAGAAAACTGGACGGACAATCTCTATGAGGCCTACAAGAGTAGGCAGGGGTGCCCAGGTACGTTGCGATGTATGCACAGCTACCAACAGGCCGCCGCAATAGAGAAAACTCACCATCTGGCAGTGTCACGAATGTCAGATGGATCTCTGTCCTCCCTGCTTCTCCGAGTACCATTCCATTGTTAAATTGTGTATGGAAAGAAATATTTTTAAATAGTAACAAAACATTGTGTAAGGAACTATTTAGAGAACTAGGTATAAGTTTATCATGATGCATGGATAAATAAAGAAGTGCGGTAGTGTATAAGTAACTTACAAAATAAGTGTAACTAAGTGAGAAAAAAATAAGTAAGTCAAGCGAGGGTAAATGTGTTTCCCAGACTGGGACTACTTATCAGAGCTTACTTTTGGCCTGGACAGGGAGGGAAGAGAGATAAGCATCCCATTGCTTGCCAGAAACTCCACAGGTCACAACCTACAGCCCTACAAGTGTGAGAGGTACCGGTATTTTTTTTTTTAATTCCATCAGTCATTCTCTTTGGGTCATTATTTCTTTCCTTGTTCTGTTTTCCGCATATGGTTTTCCTGTATTTTGCAGAAGATTTGGTCATAATCACCAAGTACTGTTATAACAACAATAACTTCCAACCTCACCATTCCCTAGATCTTTTTTCCCAGCCCACTGTGCTAATCTCTGGCATTGTCGTCTTCTGAACGGGAGGGTTGTGCCTAAACACACACAGCTGCAATCTCGAGACAGACGAAAAATATCATCTTGCTTTTCTCTTTTGACACAAACAATACGACCCAGAATAGAAGTCAATGTAGGAATAAACTTAAAAACAAACAAAAAATAAAGGGAAAAAGAGAAAAAATCATAATTATAGAATGTCTACCAATAGGTTCACGTATCTTGTGCTGATCTGATCATTTCACGTATTTCTTGCTTTGCACAAGCATTCCATCATCGTTTGGGGTGTTCACGTGGTGAACAGACAGGTGGGAAACCTTCCCTTAACTTCCCTTCATGCTAATCCCCTCGTGCGAGGTGCTAATCCCGGGTTGTATCAGATTTTTGCAACTGCAGGTCAGCTTATTCACAAAAAGAGCACCGTTATCTGGTTAGAGTCTAAAAACATCTCTCGCCTCTCTTTGGACTCACACAACAGCATCCAGACTACAAAATTAACTCGATACTTGCATAAACACAAACTTAAAAGGATTTTTTTTTTTTTCAGAAACCTCCGATATTATATACTTATTTTGTTCGTAATACACCTATCTAGTAATTTCAAACCATTTCAGCAACACTGAAATTTTTGGAGGGTGTAAATATGGATATTTCATAGTGTGATGTTTTGTTGCTCCTCTGCTTAGTTTTCACCTGCGTGTATGCGGTCATTTTGCGAATTGTTTCCGCTTCATTGCGAAGAACAGGATGGGTTTAGGAAGCTAAAAATTGCATTACCAGGTGTGCTAGACGTTTCTTCTCACTTTGATAAAGAAAAAAATTATATCTATAGCCAGACGCCATAATCCCGTAAAGGATGGCCATTTGTCTTTGAGTTGGTTGTTTTACGTGGGGCATCAGCCCTCCGCCAGCCCACTTGTTTACATACAAGAAAAACAAAATCGATATTCGAAATGTGAAAAAAATGGTGCCAGCACCGGCCGCTGGGCCCCGAGAACTTCCGGGGGCATGGCCTCAAGGGGTTACGAAGGAGTAAGAGCGAACTTGTACCTCTTTGCCCATACATGACCCCAGCGGAAATGAAAACGGTGAATACATTTAATAACACCACTGACGAATTGGTCCAAACTCTGAGTTTGTAGCACTGAAAAAAAAATCAATGGATACCCTAGGTGACAGGATAAACAGCAGTATTTTAGATGACAATACTAAGTATTTGCACAATAAAAGCTATTTTGCTACCTGCGTCAATCATTTAGGGCTGAATTCAGGGCAAAAATTTAAAACTCTGGTTTGAGGCTGGTTTCAAACTATGGATTGGGGATTATTTGATCTCGGATTACAGCCTAACGTTTAGCAGTACTCAAATCACTGGATTATATCACAGTTAATCAGAGACTGAATAATCTGGGACATAACCTCAGACAGAAGCACGCATTCAGACACGGTGATCACAGCCAGTCAGCATACATTTTTAGCTTAACTGGGATTTGAATGTGTCGAGAAAACCAGCCCCTAAAGAAAATGACAAATCGCTTCCTGCCACATTAGTGCATTAACATGACAAAAAATAATCAAATATATAACGAAATATCATCATAACACGAATGATTAAAAAAAATCCATACCTATTCCTGAACAGTGCAGTACTGGTAAGTTATTAAGTTTTAGTGAGGTGCATAAACACTTTGCATTTGCAGTTCATTATTTCAGTATTACCACATCAGCCATTAATCTGTTAGCCATGTGTGAATTTAATAATCATACAAGTCTTAATGTGATAGTGATTATCCGTTGTTCGTTACTGATACGACGTAAAAAGTATCACAAACTGAAACAGTTATATCAAAGCGCAATTTGGGAGAAGGGGTATTTCTAAATAGTCTTTTTAAATCATATGAAGTATCATCATTCCCGCTTCTTTGAAACAAATCTAGAATTCTGATAAAGCTTATGTAATTTGGGTACAAGGAAAATATATTAACTGATGAAAGCGTTTATATTACAAAAGTACGGTAGGCTACTACTTGCATAGCTGACAGCTTTGATAAAGTGGTATACAGTACAACAAGCTACTGTTTGCATTGCTGAGGGTTTTATGATACAGGAGTACGGTCATAATAGGCTACTTGATGCACTTTCATTAACCAGAAATATGGTAATAATAGGTTACTGTCTGCACAAATGACAAAAACTTTTTTATAGCGAAGTACAGTATGTTGTTCATAGGCTACCGTTTGCTCAACTGACAAAGTTCTGTGACAGAAAAGTAAGTTACGGTATTATAAAGCTGAAGTTTGCATAGCGTTCTCAACAGAGAAGGTAATAAAGTTTGACAATTAATGTTTATGACTATTATCACGCAGTTCACCCAGCAGTCTTTTCTTCACAAACTCTTCAGTCTATACAAGTGTTGGAAAATAATATCGCATTCTTGTTGATACCTGCCAGCCTCAATCTCCCGTCAATCCACCCCCTCGAGACTGTTTAAAACGCGAATAGACCTGAATTTGGGTCTTAGCTGCACAGAACAAAGGTGGAACCATCCTTGGCATGGAAGAGCAAGTAGACAGCCTGAATAGTTATTTCTACATAAAAGCCGCAATAACACGTCTCCATAAAAGAGAACAATAACAAAACAAGAACAACAACAGCAACACAACAAAATCAACAAATAACAATAATAATAATAATAATATTAATATTATTATTATTATTATTATTAATGAGAGAAAAGGAAATATACAGGAACTACAAAAACGCTCTTCCTCCATCTCACAACAGTTCCAAACCATGATAAAGAAAATTTAAATGAAGTCCAGAGAGACAGGGCCAGATCATATTGCAAATATTCAGCTAAGTCACCTTGATCCTATAACCATACTTGCCCTCACTTCAGCTTTTTTTTTTTTTTTTTTTTTTTAATCGATACCAAATCACTGGCCATGTGGAGAGGATGGAGGGCGAGAGACTGACAAGGAGAGTGTCTGTGAGTGAGGTGGAGGGGGGGAGAGGGAGGGGGAGGCCGAGGATGAGATGGAGGGATGGAGTGGAGAGGTATATGAGAGAGGGGGGTGTGGCGGGGGACAGGGCGACGTGGAGGCGATTTGTTTGTGGCCGCCCCGTACGGGATTAAGGCGTCTGACAATAGATAGATAGATAGATAGTCTCATCATCCCAGTACTCAAGCCAGGCAAACCGTCCATTAGTCCATTATTGTTTGCTTTGTATTCATCGAATATCATGGAAAAAGTAGTTCAGAAGATTATACTCTCTGCATTTCTTTGTCTCATCCTTAACATGACCCTGGTCCAAACACTTGACTACCACACACCATTCGAAACTCACCCAGGTAAACTCGGATGACTTCAGCCAAAAGCAGCTCCATTTAACGTTGGAACACGAAGCAATGCATAACATAATAGCCATAACACGTTACCAAGATAAACTATGATTGACCGAACCCTGAATACATACATGCAATACAGTGACGAAACAGCAACCTATTTTTAGGCAGACAATACCATGTACCCAACCAGTACCAAAGCTCGAGTTTCAGTGTACTCTGCAATGGTGTCTCACAAGGCATAGTTCTCTTTTTCTCATCATCCAGCCTTCTCCATGACAGTACCATTTTCTTTCTGTGACAGGTTGGCCTATTCTGAGGACATAACAAAAGTTTCACAACAGCTGGCATTAAACCAGCCTCAACCGTACTTAAACGCACTATTAGACTGGTTTACACTAAAAGAATAATTGCTTCTTTAAAAAATTAAATCAACTGCCATTCATCATAGCAGACATAAATGAACTCATAATATACAGTAAAGTCACTCTCTTTCACCAACTTCACCAATAACTCTCCTTAGAATGACATTCCCAAACTCTGACATATTCTTAAGACACACATGACCAACACACACAGCTTCACGGCTAAAGCTTCAGGTAAACTCAGAGGTACACCCTCCCAAAAAACTATCGACGCTCTTACTGCCCTTATTATGCTGAATCATGGATGAATCATTGTTATATATGAGGTATCCTGTAATTATAAGTGCAAATATTATCTTTGGTAATTATTACAACTCAAATGTGAAAAAAAAAAAAAAAAAAATACCGGCTTGTATATGTTTTGAGGCCCTGCATATACAGACTTTTGTTTGTCTCCAGAAGTTGCTTATTTTCACAACCGTCGTACCCAAAGAGGCCGATACTTTTTTGGGAGGGTGTACACATTCGGCAGTAAATTTCTGACCAAGGGCAGGCCAATATTTTCGTCTGACATAGGGCAACATAAGCGAACATCTTCGAGCCGTGGCGTGGGCAAGTTTCGTATAGCAGTTGGGTGGTTGGAACCTGAGTTCACCACATCACTGGCTCACACAGTTGCCCACACGACAAAAATATTGTCCCATTATTTTCTCCATCCATAGGTGAGAAACGAGGCATGGATGATGATAATCATGATCATGATGATGTATTGTATATATGGTATACAATTATATGTGTGTGTGTGTGTGTGTGTGTGTGTGTGTGTGTGTGTGTGTGCGCGTGCAGGGCCGGTGTAGCGTTCAAATCTGACTCCCTCACTAATCCTGACTCCTTGCGTTCATTGCGCATGCGCCGCCGGCTACTAGACGTACGACTCATTCGCAGCAGAAGCCCTGCAGAGAGAAGAACTAGCGGGATGATTGGTTATTTCGTATGTCAGTGAACTCGGGAATTTTGCCAACTAAGTCCGTGCCGATTTCACAGTTACAGTCCCATAATTTTTACCACTTACTCTTACTTGCCATCATCAGGTCTTTTTCTCATCTGAACCGTGTACAATAAGCCTAATTCGGTGGGCCAAAAGTAAGTTAAGGACGAATCCTCAGTAAACAAAAGTAGTTGCTTGTTGAGGAAGACAGATTACCCACTGATAATTTAATTTTGATTGTACTGTAGTTATGCCCCTATTAAGGCTATTACAAGAGATTTACATGGCTTACATGTAGTTTCTTCGAAATAATGTGTGAATGTAATCAGTGGTTTCGAGATGGTTAAGCCATTGCCAACGATAACGAAGTTGCATAAGCATAGGTAGAAATGTCAATATATACGAAGTAACAGAAATAGGTTACATATAGTATATATTTGGTATTATTTTACAAGTGCATAGGGATTTGGAATCTCAATTTTACTCTTATAGATATCTAAATATCACCATTGCGAACATTTTGAACCCTAGAAACAACTTCCGCAAATGAATATTAACGCGAAAAAAGATTTTTGAAAATTTTCCAAAAAATTACTCTCTACATAGTCTGGCGATAAGTTAGACCCATCGCGGCGCGTGCCTAATGCATTGTGGTCCTGTCTCGCGTGTGTCTACCATCACGTCACGGTTCACGTGACTTATGGGTGGGGCTAAAACATGTGTCTACTGTTACGTCACGTGCTATCTGCTCATGCGTGAAGTTCAAACTGATACAACCGGCGCGCAAATTTGAATTTCAGATACGCTAGGGTCCCGCAGGATTTGAAAGTCAGTTCGTCTCCAGCCGAGACCTGTGAATCCTGCAAAATTACCGTAAGTACTTCAGGAGCTGTAAACTGGTGAGTAAAGGCATTATTTCGTATTTACACCCAGTTAGGTTAGGTTAGATGAGGTTTGGTTAATGTCAGGGGGGGTTTGGGGGGTCTGGGGGGCGAAGCCCCCCAGTTAGAAAGCACGGCCAGGGCTGGGGGGTCTGGGGGGCGAAGCCCCCCATTTAGCAAACACGGACTCCCTAAGAAGCTTAAAATTTCATTTTTCCGAAGGATTTTAGTGTTTTCGGTTTGAATTTGATAACAGTTTCAGTCGGATATCACTCGTTTTTGCGTGTTTTCCCCACCCAAAACCCCACTTTCCCACAGGTCCCCCATTTTTCTTGGCACAGAAAAATATAATTTAATGGCTTAGCTTAGTTTAGCTTAGGAGATAATGGTTTGCTGGTGACAGCGGGCAGGCGATTGTTGGTGCGAGGTGGTGGGGAGTAGGCCAGACGGCCCGGTGCGCAGCGGCCTGGCTGGTGAAACCAATGTATTTCTGATGGTTTTTGATGCGCAGTGAATTATTCTGACCTTCCTTTCTATCGCAGATCAATATATTATGTGATTTCCCCCACCCAAAAACCCCGGGTTCGCCCATCTCCCCCATTCTTGTGGGGGGAAGGGGGGGTGGGGGATATCTTGAAATATACTGATTTGCGGCAGAAATGAAGGTCAGATTCGTTCAAAACACATCAAAAACTATCAGAAATACCTTGGTTTCACCAAAAAAGACGTCCCTGTGCACTTGTAAAAAATTACCATATATTTAAATGGAATTCCAAGAGATTTTGTTCAGAAACCATTTGACGGTTGATTCAGTGACTATAATTGTGGGAAACGTGCAGAAACCACGAAATATTGCAGTGTTAATAAAGCATAATAAGCAGTGAGTTTTCTTGTCATTGGCTGCCATCCCTCCAACTCACACACCCCATTTCATATATTTCTCTCCATTCCATCCCTCCAGCTCATCCTTGGTCTCCCCTCTCATACTCTCCAAGTCAGACTCTCACTAACTTCTTACCTTAACCAAAACATCTCATTATTTGTACTATCATTTTCATTTACATTTTTTTTGGTGCAGGTAAAAAGAGCAACAGTTACACATTTGGAAGGCCTCTTTATTTAAGTTAAATTGAACAGGTAAGAACCATTCTGATTTACCAGAAGTGGGTTAGTTAAATAGATGAGTTTAAGTTGAAATTCATGGTTAAACACTAATACTAGTTATAAGTTTTTGTGATGGTTGGATTTTATAAATGAACTATAAGCCATTCTTTGTTTCACCTAAAACAGTACTCTGCTGGTAGCATTGCTTAACTTCAACCTTTCAGCATAGACTGTTCACTTCTGGCCAACATTTTAACAAAACCAAATAAGTATTGGAGATTTGATAAGGCACACCACTGCTTACATTTTGATTAAATGAAGGTCCAAAGAGTCTAATGAGTGAAGGCAGGAGCTGCAGGAAACAGGGGAGAACATACAAGAGTGAAAAAAAAAAAAAAAAAGTGGAAGGAAACAGACAAGAGTTTTGAAGTATATGCAAGTGTTGCTTGATAAATAATGTAATCCTTTGCAGATGATACATTTCCTTCCTTGATGATGGTTAACAAATAGTGCTTGGCATGAGCTTTAGGAGCTGAATCTGAGAATCAAAGTTGACAGTGTAAGAGAGCATTAATATTATTTTAGAGGAATGAAATTACTGACTGTCCAGTGATTCTGACTGACCATTCAGAGGAATATATTGAGAAGGGAGAAAAAGTGAGCAGATGGAGAGAACACTTTAATGAATTGTTGAACACAGAGAATGAAAGTAATGCGAGTAAAAGTGGCTGGGGAATGGCCGGGAGAAGGAGGGAGGTGAGAAGACAGGAAGAAATCAGTAAGATGGAAGTTGTGGAGGCAATGAAGAAAGTTAAAATGGGGAAAGCTGGAGCTCCAGGAATTGATGGAGTGTGTGGTGAAATGTTGAAGCATGGGGGACAGATAGTAGTAGAATGGATGTGGAAGATGTGCAGATTGCCCTGCGGGGAAGGTAGAGTCCTGGAAGATTGGAAGTCAGGTATAATTATTCCCTAGTACAAAGGGAAAGGGGAAAAAAAAAGTGTGTGGTAATCATAGGGGCATTTGTCTTCTTAGTCTAATAGGAAAAGTGTACGGTAGGATACTGACAGAGTTAGGGAAATAACAGGGGAATTAGTTGGAGAAGAACAGGGAGGCTTCAGGAAGGGAAGAGGTTATGTAGATCAGATATTCATTCTCAGATCTTTACTGGAAAAGTTTCAAGAGAATGGAAAGAAGTTGTTTGTGGATTTGGAGAAAGCATATGACAGGGTGGATAGACAAGGGTTGTGGAAAGAATTAAGAATTGCCTATATGGAGTAGATGGGAAGTTGTTGAATGCTGTGATGAGTATGTATGAGGGTGCTAAGGCTGCAGTGTGTGTGGATATTGAACTGAGTGTTTTTCTATTTGAAGGTTGAGTTGAAACAGGGATGTGTCATGTCTCCATGGTTGTTCAATCTGTATATGGATGGGGTTATAAAAGAGATACAAGGTAGGACAGTGGATGCTAGAGTGGCCCTCATGAGACAGGGCAGAGTTTGGAAACTCCCTGTACTGTTGTTTGCAGATGATACTGTGTTGTTAAGTGAAGACGAAGGGGAGCTGCAAAGCTTGGTGGATGAGTTTGGGAGAGTGTGTAAGACTCTCTCTCTTTTCTCTCTCTCTCTCTCTCTCTATCTATCTATCTATCTCTCTCTCATACAAGTCACACACAAGTCACACTTGAAAAAAACGATCATCTTGAAGGAATATATACCTCAGATTATGACGTTTGTGGAGTTATTTGGAAAAAGAAGGGCGTTTGACAAGTGTGATGAGTATGAAATTATGGAATGCATTTTGTTCTGTGTAAAAAAAAAAAAAAAAAAAGTACACTATTTATAATTTGTGGGTTGATGAAGTTCTACATGGTTATGATATTGTGGTGACTAATACAATACTACAGTGGAATTCCCAAATTCAGAAATTTTCAGGATCAAGAGACCAAAGGTTATTTAAAAATCTTGGAAAACTATTTCTCAATCATTACCATCACTTCTATGTCTAAACATCCAACTGCTTGGCATTCCCTTCACAGATCACAGTATATATAATATACTGTAATTTATCTCACGGTCATGGTTCTGTTGGGAAAATTTATCAGTAAACAATGAAAATGTTGTCTTCCTGGGGTTCTATGAGAAAATCACACAACAAAAAATTATGAACAAAACCACGTAATTCAGATGAGTCCAGTTTAAGCTGGCTTGGGTGTCTGCAAAGTACTAAAACTCTTTGCCAATACAGTGTTCATACTGGTAGCCAAAGCAAGGCACTTTTATTATTATTGTTATCATTGTGTCTGTGTTTGGGGGGGTATACATATGATACTGTATTTACAAAACTATGTTGAGTAAATTAATTTCATCAAAATTTTTTTAGGAAAACCAGCATTTCGACATTTGGGAAATTGATATTTCGGGATTTCCACAGTAGGAGGACCATTATTTTGTATGTCAGTAACCACTTGGAGGCAGCTTAGGTGCACTATATGGTATTGTGCTTATGGGTAGTATATCAGTACCTCTGTTCATGCATCTACTCCAATAAACTTATTCCTTTTTGCTTGCTCAATTCAACATTCGAGTAGTCACATACATTTTCTTAAGTCACAGATAAATAAAAATAATTATGAATATGAAGTTTGTTTTACTATCTTCTCCCTGTACTTTCCCAGTTTGGAAATTTAATGGAACTGACCCCATTTTAAGACTAGAGCAATATGGCAATTGGTTTTCCAGTCAAAGTTTCTTCCATTATTTGGGGGCAGAGTGGCTCAGTGGTAGAGCATCAGGCTCAGAACAGGGGGGGGGGTCATGAGTTGGAGCCATGCCCAGTAGCTGCCTTGCCGAGAGGGGTAGCACCCTCCTGTCACCTACCAGGGCTATATGATCTTATAGGGGCTAGCCCGGGGAAACTGTTATTCCCCTTCTTCCATTATCAGATTCAGGTTGAAAGGACTCTCTGGAGGAATGAGTATGACCTGTTTGTTTAAAGATTTGTACCCTACTTAAGGAGAAGAGAAAGATGGCATGAATTTGCCTTTATTTACAAGCATGAGTATTTGTAGAAATGAAAATCAATTACAGTAGGAAAGGTTTAAGAAAAATGGTAATCAGGCAGATTTTGTACCAGAAAAATACAATGAAGATGGCTGAAATTGAGATAACTGGCTTAATTAAAGAATAATACACTTACAGGGCAAACGGGATAGGCAAGAATGGAGGCACCCAGTCATAGGCTACACACTCCAGTGTAAAGCAACCTAGCATAACAACCTAACCAAAGGTTAGACTATATGAATTGGTCACTTTCCAAACGTGGTTACTAGAGCAATTTATATTAATATTTTTAATAAAAGCATAAATATATGGCACTGGTACAACTTCCACTAGTGTTACAAAAGCAAAGAAATAATGTATTTCCATCCATCATCCAGTCCTATGTTGTTCCATAAGGAGAGGAGCCCAGGGTTAGGCAAGTTGGTCCTGACATTTAAGACGAGTGACGAGCCTCACTCATCCCTGAGTGGTATCACGTGAGCAGTAAACCCCAACCACCCCTTGGATATAAACCTACACAGGCTTAATCTGATTGGAGCGCCTTAATTAACCACTAAACCATCAGGTGCCTTAATTAGGTTATATGGTTACCACCCAGCATAGTAAATGGTTTCCTGGTGTACAGGAAGCCACTTGGCTTGTCACTCAGTGTTGAGTCACCCATAGGCAGAAGGAAGGTGAGAGACAGAAGAGGGCGTGTAATAATGTATTAAATGAAAACAGAAAGATGTAGGACTGGTACAACTTCCAACTGTGTGTATAAAATACAAGTATTACTTCTATCTTTAAGAAGAAGAACAGAGGAAGGAAAAATAAATTAATTTAAAAATAATCCATACACCAACTTACAGGTGTCCTCCATTCATAAAAATAAAGGGGGAAGGAAATAGATGTGGGTTCATAACATGCATGTATTGTGGTGGAGGCTGTTGGAAGTAGAGGTTTGGTTTATGAGTGTATGCTGGCCTACTCTCTGTGTTACTGAAAACTCTGAAAAGGTTCAGCAAAGGGAGATGGTGTGGAACAGGTCCTGAAGGATGGTGAATACTGATATATATATAACGAAAGTATAAAGATACTGTTTGCTGATGATACAGTATTGTTGAGTGAAGATGAATGGGAGTTGCAAGGTTTGGTGAATGAATTTGGGACAGTGTGTAGGAGGAGGAAGCTGAAAGTTAATGTAAACAAGAGTAAAGTTATGGTGTTTGAGAGGAATGAAGTCACAGAGTGTGCAGTGAGGTTGGATGGTGAGGATATGGAGAATGTGAGTGCATTCAAGTACTTGGGTAGTGTGATGAGTAAGGATGGAACTTTGGGGGATGAAGTACGTGAAAGGGTACAGCAGGGAAGAAAGGTTGTTGGTGCACTGAAAGCAGTGATGAGAAATAGGGAGGTGAGTATGGAAGTTAAGAAGTCACTGCATGATGGTATTGTGATCCCTACCCTGACGTATGGAAGCGAGGCGTGGTCCTTGCAAGAGGGGAACAAGTCAAGAGTGAGAGCAGTGGAAATGAGTTACTTGAGAGGAGCATGTGGAGTGACGTGGAGGGACAGGTTGACGAATGAAGAAGTGAAGGAACGTTGTGGGGTAGATGTGGATGTGGTTGAAAAGATTAGGAGAAATACACTGAGGTGGTTTGGACATGTGGAGAGAATGGAGAATGAAAGACTGACTAAGAGGGTGTATGTAGGTGAGGTGGAGGGAGGGAGAGGGAGGGGTAGACCGAGGATGAGGTGGAGGGATGGAGTTGAGAGGTATATGAGGGAGGGGGGGGTGAGTTGGGGGGAGGGGAGTCAAATGGTGGGTGACAGAGTGACTTGGAGGCGTTTTGTCTGCGGCCACCCTTTGCGGGATTAGGGCGTCGGCCTAAAGATAGATAGATAGATAGATAAAGATATGGCACTGGTACAACATCCACCAGTGTGTACCATAGCAAAATAAGATATAAATATATACAGTGTAATGGAAGTTTAATTATATGGCACTGATGAAACTTCCAGTAGTGTTTACTACAGCTAAATAATATATACTGACGGTCAACAGATATGGTACATCACTCATCCTTGTGTAGCAGGGAACCTTGCATTACCAATGGATTCTTTAAAGTGGAAATTATGTCCTGCAAATAATTTTTCTTTAGTTCATAGTGAAGGCTTTACCTACAACAGTGGAATTCTCCCTTCTTATGTAGAAATTAGGTACCACTTATATTACACGCAACAAAAGAGCATCTTCATACAGTACAAGCTTTCACCAGAATAAACAGACCTCCCCTTGCAAGTTTTTATTGGTGAAATAATGGGAAACTTCACCAGCTGTATCTACAGACGGATGCCCCAATCTCTGATGAGCAGTCTCAGCTAAATTGTCTCCATGCCAACCTGTCTCCAGTCAGCGGATGCCAGATCTAGGTGTCCTAGATCTCTCTCACATACCTCTCCATTCCAATTCTCCACCTCATCTTCAGTATTTCTGTGCCTCTCAATCCATCCTCTTTACTCATACAGTCTCCTAGTTTAAATCACCCTCTGTTTACTCTGTATTGCTGAACCACGTCAAAGCATCCCTTGTGGATCTTTCTGAAGCTTCCACGCCAACATAACACTGTAAACTTCATTGGTTTGCCTAGGCATATTCATGTTAAATCACAACCTAGTTTATATGACTCATTACCATGGCTCCCATTCGTGACTCAATAATATTCATCTTTTCCTTGTACACATAGTGGAACTGTTTTACTGTACTGGCATGCACTGGCCTCTATGTCCATTCCTATTGGTCTTTCCTTACCGCTACCTAGCTAAGCCCAATTCCTTGTTGTACATCTTGAAAATAATATCTATCTATTTATCTATTGCCAGACGCCTTAATCCCTTATACGGGATGGCCCACAAACAAATCGCCTTCACGTCACCCTGTCCCCTGCCATTTCACTACCCTGTTCCCAATTCACACCCCTCTCTCTCATATACCTCTCCACTCCATCCCTCCATCTCATCCTTGGCCTTCCCCTCCCTCTCCCCCCCCTCCACGTAACTCACATACACCCTCCTCGTCAGTCTCTCACTCTCCATCCTCTCCACACGGCCAAACCACCTCAATGCGTTTCTCCTAACGCTTCCTATTACATCCACATCCACACCACAACGCTCTTTCACATCCTCATTTGTCAGTCTGTCTCTCCATGTGACTCCGCAGGCTCCTCTCAAATAACTCATTTCCATTGCTATCACTCTTGACTTATGTCCCTCCAACAACGTCCAAGCTTCACTTCCATACGTTAGAGTTGGTATCACAATACAGTCATGTAATAACTTTTTCACTTCCATGCTCACTTCCCTGTTTCTTATCACTGCCTTCAAGGAACCAGCAACCTTTCTTCCTTGTTGTACCCTTTCAAGCACTTCGCCCTCCAAACTTCCATCCATACTCATCACACCGCCCAAGTACTTAAACGTACTCACATTTTTCATTTCCTCATCTTCCAACCTCACTGTACATTCACTGACTTCACCTCTCTCGAAGACAGTAACTTTACTCTTCCCTACATTCACCTCTAGATTCCGTTTCTTACACACTCTCACAAACTCATCCACCAAGCCTTGCAGCTCCCCTTCGTCTTCACATAACAAACACAGTATCATCTGCAAACAACAGTACAGGGAGTTTCCAAACACTGCCCTGTCTCATGAGGGCCACTCCAACATCCACTGCCCTGCCTTGTATTTCTTTTATAACCCCATCCATTTACAGATTGAACAACCATGGAGACATGACATATCCCTGTTTCAACCCAATCTTCAAACAGAAAAGCTCACTCAGTTCATTATCCACACACATTGCAGCCTTAGCACCCTCATACATAGTCTTCACAGCATTCAACAACTTCCCATCTACTCCATATAGGCTATTCTTAATACTTTCCACAACCCTTGTCTATCCACCCTGTAATGCTTTCTCCAAATCCATGAAGGCCGCATACAACGTCATTCCCTTCTCTAGCAACTTTTCCACTAAAGATCTAAGAATGAATATCTGATCTACTGTGCACAACCTCTTCCCTTCCTGAAGCCTCCCTGTTCTTCTCCAACTAATTCCTCTGTTATTTCCCTAACTCTGTCAGTAAGTATCCTACCGTACACTTTTCCTATTACACTAAGAAGACAAATGCCCCTATGATTACCACACACTTCTTTTTCCCCTTTCCCTTTGTACTAGGGAATAAGTATACCTGACTTCCAAACTTCCAGGACTCTACCTTCCCCCCAGGGCAATCTGCACATCTTCCATATCCATTCTACTAACTATCTGTCCCCCATGCTTCAGCATTTCACCACACACTCCATCAATTCCTGGGGCTTTCCCCATTTCGACTTTCTTCATTGCTTCCACAACTTCCATCTTACTGATTTCTTCCTGTCTTCTCACCTCCCTCCTTCTCCCAGCCATTCCCCAGCCACTTATATTCGCATTACTTTCATTCTCTGTATTCAACAATTCATTAAAGTGTTCTCTCCATCTGCTCACTTTTTCTCCCTTCTCAATATATACCTCTGAATGGTCAGTCAGAATCACTGGACAGTCAGTAACTTCATTCCTCTAAAATAATAATAATGCTCTCTTACACTGTCAAATTTGATTTTCAGATACAGCTCTTAAAGCTCATGCCAAGCACTATTTGTTTACCATCACCAAGGAAGGAAATGTATCATCTGCAAGTAATTACATTATTTATCAAGCAACACTTCCATTTACTTCAAAACTCTAGTCTGTTTCCTTCCACTTACTTTTTTCACTCTTGTATGTTCTCCCCTGTCTCCTGCAGCTCCTGCCTTCACTCATTAGACTCTTTGGACCTTCATTTAATCAAAATGTAAGCAGTGGTGTGCCTTACCATATCAAATCTCCAATACTTATTTGGTTTTGTTAAAATGTTGGCCAGAAGTGAATAGTCTATGCTGAGAGGTTGAAGTTAAGCAATGCTACCAGCAGAGTACTGTTTTAGGTGAAACAAAGAATGGCTTATAGTTCATTTATAAAATGCAACCACCACAAAAACTTATAACTAGTATTAGTGTTTAACCATGAATTTCAACTTAAACTCCACATCTATTTAACTAACCCACTTCTGGTAAATCAGAATGGTTCTTACCTGTTCAATTTAACTTAAATAAAGAGGCCTTCCAAATGCGTAATTGTTGCTCTTTTTACCTGCAACAAAAAATATGTAAATGAAAACGATAGTACAAATAATGAGATGTTTTGGACAAGGTAAGAAGTTAGTTGAGAGTCTGACTTGGAGAGTATGAGAGGGGAGACCAAGGGTGAGCTGGAGGGATGGAATGGAGAGAAATATATGAAATGGGGTGTGTGAGTTGGAGGGATGGCAGCCAATGACAAGAAAACTCACTACTTATTATGCTTTATTAACAATGCAATATTTTGTGGTTTCTGCACGTTTCCCACAATTATAGTCACTGAATCGACCGTCAAATGGTTTCTGAACAAAATCTTTTGGAATTCCATTTTAATATATACTATATGTAACCTGTTTCTGTTTCTTCGTATATATTGACATTTCTACCTATGCTTCACCATGATCAACAGCTTATGCAACTTCGTTATCGTTGGCAATGGCTTAACCATCTCGAAACCACTGATTACATTTACACATTATTTCGAAGAAACTACATGTAAGCCAAGTAAGTCTCTTATAATAGCTTTAATATGGGCATAACTACAATCAAAATGAAATTATCAGTGGGTAATCAGTCTTCCTCAACACGCAACTACTTTTGTTTACTGAGGATTCGTCCTTAACTTATTTTTGGCCTACCGAATTAGGCTTATTGTACACGGTTCATCGGAGAAAGGGACCTTATAATGGCAAGTAAGAGTAAGTGGTAAAAATTATGGGACTGAACTGTGAAATCAGCACGGATTTAGTTGGCAAAATTCCCCAGTCCACTGACTTACGAAATAACCAATCATCCCGCTAGTTCTTGTCTCTGCAGGGCTTCTGCTGCGAATGAGTCGTACGTCTGGCATCCGGCGGCGCATGCGCAATGAACGCAAGGAGTCAGGATTAGTGAGGGAGTCAGATCTGAACGCTACATCGGCCTTGTGTGTGTGTGTGTGTGTGTGAGATCCCTGTGGTGACTAGTTGTCAGCATGTGTTCAGTTTGAGGAAGCACATTATTACTAAGTCTGACGTTAGTGAATACTGTACATACATTTAATATAAGCAACTGTTTACATGTCTTTTCACATCGTTTAATGCATATATATTATTCTTTTCATTCAGTAATTGATAATAGCAACGAGATGGGTAGGAAAGGCCACTAAATTATTTATTAGATCTCCACAGAAAAATGTGGAATACTACTGTATTTCCAGTTTCTTTCCTCTAACTTCCGAGCGTTTCTTCAACTCGGCGCTATTCCTTTACTTCTCCACGAATTTACTTCAGAACTGGCACATTTATCCCTTGATCCAGGAGCTTCATGCATTTTTAAAAATAATTTTTATTATTATTTATACCTTTTAGAGGGATTTATGTGGTGAAAAATCATACCATATAAACAGGTAATTTATTTAGATCCTTTGTTTTACTATGTTCGTTGATCATCATGTCAAATTGCACAGGATTATGTCAATGAACTGTAACTGGGTGGAGATAATCTAGCATACCGTTGTGCAATTTGAAAATTTTGTTTATTTTACCTGTATTTATCCACTGGAAGTACGTAATTCATATCATTAGTGGCAGGTAAGTTATTGCTGCTTATTTGCTGACTGAAAGACGGAAATGGTGCGCGGTTAAAGTTTGGTATTTTTTTGGCCAACTCTCATTGCCAATGGGAGGCAGTGTATCTCATCGTGTTACTTAGACGGTAAAGTTTATTTATACCTATCGATTGCACAAGGGTCACTACGGCAGATGGCCACTACAGGTTTTAAGCCAGGTTTGAAGGCTGCGTTTTTGAGTGTTGCACCAACAAGTGAAGGCACAGTCTGGACACCTCCAGGCCGGGAAACAGAAGCACGATGTGATTTTGATGAATGGGAAAATTATCTCTTAACGGTAATGGATTAGTAAAATTACGTTAGTTGACCGGGTATCTGTGTCGAATCGGCATAAAGTCAGAAAAGTCAAAGTGCCCTAACCTAGATTAAGTTAGTCCGGTGCTAAGTTCAGACTACTTCAGATCCATTCAGGCCCAGTTTATACGTTCTAAGCAGGTTAGGATAAATATAACTGGGCACTTCACTTCTTTTTCTTTTAGCCAGGTTCAGTCTAGGTTATTTTGGCCAATTCATGCTACTTAAGTCTAGGTCAATAAGCCAGGCCCAATAGATTCATTTTAGAGATCTACCTAACCCCAGTTCGAGGGATAGTTATTGAAGAGCCCACGTGTTTAGTAATATTTTACTCTCACCGCGGACTTCTTGGTGAAACTATCAGTAAGAAACCGACTATGCCTACGACAGTTTCCTTTGTTTATTGTCATCAGCATTTTTCTTCACTCGTTACTTTATCTTAAAGAAAATAAACGTAAGTTATGCTCTTTCTGTGTTTAGCTGTAACCTGTATTTTATTTTGTATCTTGCTTTATCGGTAAAATCGACAACAATTCAATATAAGCTAGATAAGAAAATAAAATTCCAGTAATATCCATAAAGCCTCACCACCAGAGCTATCACCTCGACGTTCTTTAATCTCACCATTCCGCTGTCTCTGCCCTAACCAGTGCAGGGCTAGTCAGGTTACTGAGCTGAGACGGTGTTATGTACGGTATACTTCATCAGGTTTCATATTTTACAAAGGAGTTTTCATTTATACTTCCAGTCAAACAATTCCCAACAAAAACACATCTTTTTTTTTTTTTTTTTTTTTTGCCTATCGACCATTGAGGCCGGAGCCTCTGGTCATCAAGGCAAATATATATATATATATATATATATATATATATATATATATATATATATATATATATATATATATATTGACACATATATATACATATATATACGAACATATATATATACATACATATATACATACACACATCCATGCATATGAACATACACACTCATGCACACGTACATATATATATAATAATTTTTATTTTATTATTTTTTGTAGTTTTAGTTTTATTTATTTTTTATATTTTTAACCTTATATTACTTATAATCAAAAATACCTAATCTAAATACCCTAAAACTAACCACCTAACAGACAAATCGCTAACCTATACTAAATCCTAAGAGACAAATAACTAGACCTACACTAATGTTAAAAAAGCCTCGACCAATAGAACACCATCGACTGCAGATATGTAATGCCTTTCTACATTACATACCTGCACTGAAACACATCACATTTTTTTTTTTTTTCGGCCTATCAACCATTGGGGCCGAAGCCCCTGGTTATTAAGGCCACACACACACACACACACACACACACACACACACACACACACATATATATATATATATATATATATATATATATATATATATATATATATATATACATATATATATATTTAAACATATATACATATATATACAAACATATATATATATATATATATATATATATACATACATACACACACACACACACACACACACACACACACACACACACACACACACACTTCCAGCATACATACAGACACAGTTTCATGCAAACGTACTGTACATATATATATATATAATAATTTTAATTTTTTTTTTTTTGTATTTTTATTTTTTTTTTATTTTTTCTTGGTTTTATATTTTTTATATCTTATATTATAAAGAAAAACTAATCTAAAGACCCTAAAACTAATCACCTAACAGACAAATCGCTAACCTATACTAAATCCTACAGAGACAAATAGCTAGACCTACACTAATGGTAAAAATACCTCGACTAACAGAACACCATCGACTGCAGATATGTAATGCCTTTCTACATGACATACCTGCACTCATCACCTGGTGACTGTCAGTCGAGCCACAACCTAATATAGGGGACATCAATATATGAAAGGGAACCAGACGAGTCAGGAACATTTCCATATACGTCAGCTGTCGTCCCTAATTAGAATAACTTAAGCAAGATAGTATAATGTATTTACATAATTTGTACAAAAAGTGAAGAACCTCGCCCAGCAGACCACCATCGACTGCAAGTGCCCAATACCTTCCTATATTGCACACTTGCACTCATCAGCTGGTGACTGTCAGGCGAGGAACTTGGCTTAATGTAGGGGACATCTATATTAGAAATAGATCGGTGGGAGGAGGAACTATTTAAAATATGTCAACTGTCAACCCTAATTAATATTACAATATATACATATTTACTATTCATAAAAACCATAACCACGCAGTAAAAAAGTCACATCACTCTGATCAGTCCGGTCTCTCTCAAGAAAGCCATCAATTTATCAGTCATAACAATGTCCCCATCACCCAGGATGGTGGAAAGGGTGAAGGGGACGTCTACTGCGCCGCAGTAATTTATAAGTGAAGCACGTTCACGAATAAATCGCCGACAGCGCAGGATGATATGACTAATAGATAACACCGCATTACAGATGTCACAGTGCGGTGGGAAGCGTCTTTCCATATATGGTTTTATGTGGGTTACAATGGTGGCATTCAGCCGTAGCCGTGCCAACACTTTTTCTTCTAGGCGACTGGGACGGTTGGCAGTGTCCCAGTCGCCCAGGTACGGCTTACAAGTTGAAATATTTAGTCTGGTCCACTGACCTTGCCACAGAAGATTTATTGATTTCTTTCCGAGAGATAGACTCGACCGTAGATCACGAGGAACGTCCCAAGTCTCCTCGAGCTCTACAGCCGACTTTGCAAGTAAGTCAGCCTGCTCATTGCCGTAGATACGACAATGACCAGGCACCCAGATCAGCGTGAATGACTTGTTGCATGAATGCAACTTATTAACGATGCGGCCCTGGATCTCGTGAGAGTCCGTAGTGCAAGATGCAATTGCCTGAAGGGCTGATTTTGAATCTGAAAATATGACAAATGAGTCGTGTCTAGAATTGAGAGCATAGTCTATGGCTTTGTCAATAGCAAAAAGTTCTGAAGTAAACACAGATGTATGAGTCGGCAACCGATACCTGAGGGCACATTCAGTCGACCACACACTTGCACCCACACATTCACTCGACTTGGAGCCGTCGGTGTACAATTGATGGGACCCCAAGTGACGAACAATGATGTTACGAAACAAGTGGTGGACCTCCGCCTCCGGCGCCTTGGCCTTTGGTGCTGGGAGCCATGTAACATCGACTGTAAAGCCGAGTGGCTCCCAAGGCGCTATATTTTTAAGCACCAACTTGTCACAGTCACTGGGGTCCACATCAAGCTCCTGAGTCAGTAAGTGGAGGCGAGTGGCAAGTGGCCGACGCACCCCCCGCAGAAGGTGGTGGTATTGACGCAGGGGGGTACAGGCCACATTGCCGATATTACTTTTCCTTAATGTTCGTAGTCCATACGAAAATGCCAGGTGGTCACGGCGAATACGGAGGGGAGGCACATTCGCCTCCACTTCCATACGAGCTACACGTGTACACCGGACAGCTCCAAGACACATTCGCAAACATTTATTCTGCAACACATCCAATCCTTTCAGAGTGGCATCGGATGCCGAGCCATACACCTGTGCGCCATAGTCTAGCTTCGATCGAATAAGGGACTTATACACCATTAATAAAGATTTTCTGTCGGCACCCCAGGTAGTACCCGCTAGGTACTTGAGGACATTTAACGGTTTATCACAACGAGCAAGCAAAGTATTAACGTGAAGTTTAAAATTCATTCTACGATCAAAATGTATTCCTAAAAATTTAACAGAATTTTGAAAAGGTACCGCCTGATTATCCAAAGTTAAGCACAAATTAGGTACGTTACGATTAGTGAAAACTATAGCGGCACACTTACGTACGGAAAACTTAAATCCCCACTGCAAGGCCCATTGGTGGACGGAGTCAAGGGCTGCTTGAATCCGCCCAGCCGAAAATTGTGCATTACGGGAAGAGTGCCATATTGCACAATCGTCAGCGTAGAGTGAGTATTTAAGATTCCTCGGGATGGGAGCTGATGACAGAATATCATTGATCATAATACTAAATAAAGTAGGACTAAGCACACTTCCCTGTGGCACCCCGTTTTCCTGGATAAATATATCCGATGTTACGTTACGGGGCAATTTGACAGAGAAAGTTCTGTCCCTTAAGAAATTTGAAATAAAAACAGGCAAATTTCCTCTTAAACCATAAGCATAGAGCTTCATTAATATACCGTGTCGCCAGGTCATGTCATAGGCTTTATGGATGTCCAGGAACACCCCTATCATGAATTCTTTATTGGCAAATGCCTCTGCAATACAATGCTCCAAATTCATTAAATGATCTAGTGAACTTCTGTATTTACAGAAGCCACATTGTTGATCATTTAACAAATTCTTCGACTCTAAAACAAAAAGAAGCCTATTGTTAACCATTCGTTCCATGACCTTACATAGACAAGAAGTCAACACAATAGGACGAAATGAAGTGGGATTCATAAGACGACCAGCCTCTTTGGGTATCGGTATGACGTTCGCAAAGTGCCATGAGTTTGGGAACGTTCGAGACGCCCAAATCTCATTGTACAATGCTAACATCTTAATCAGGTTGTCCTGATTAAGATGCTGGATCATACCGTACGTGATGGTGTCTGGTCCAGGGCTGGTGTCTTTACAGGATTTAAGGGCAAGGAGCAGTTCATCTAGCGTAAACTCTTGGTTGTACGGGGAGTTTACGTCTTCTGTGGCAAAGTCTAATATCTGTAGCTCAGCCGTGCGTTTATGATGTTGGAAACGCGGGTCATAATTGGCTGAGCTACTTACATGAGAAAAACTCCTGGCGAGGATGTTAGCAACGTCCACGGGCTCGTCATAGATGTTATTATTTACTTGCAAGGTGGTAATGGGGAAATATGGGCCTTTATTATTTAATATTCTTATGGTGGACCAGACTTTACGTAATGGTGTTGTACGAGTCACCGTGGACACAAAGGACCGCCAGGAGTCACGTTTGGCCCTTCTTATTATTCTCCTTGCCTCAGCCCGTGCCTGTTTGTATGCAATAAAATTTTTCTCAGTGGGCTGACTATCAAAAATCCTGTATCTCCTATTGCGTTTTCTTAATGCTTGTCGGCAATCCGGCGTCCACCAATGTGCTCTATGCTTCGCATGAACTGTAGAAGTCTTGGGAATAGCAGCCTCAGCTGCGTGTAATATGGAAGTAGTTATATTTTCGACCTTAACATCTATGGTCTCCCCAGATATATCTAAATTGGCGATCCTTGAGAAGGATCCCCAATCTGCTTTCTTATAGTTAAATTTTGGAGGTGGAGGGTCCGAAATGATGTCGCGTGTATAAGAAAGACAGATGGGTAAATGATCACTTCCCAAGGAGTCGTCGTAAGGGTCCCATGAGAGATCTTGATGTATACCAGGGGAGGCCAAAGATAAGTCAATGGCCGAAAAGCTACCAGTACGATCATCTACACGAGTCGCTCTACCATCGTTCAGAAGACAGAGGCTGGACTGTAGTATTAGGTCGGCTACTTGCTCCCCACGACCATCGATCCTCAAGCTACCCCATTGATAGTGATGGGCGTTAAAATCGCCCAACACTAACTTATTCCCAGGGAGATGTTCAACTAGTGAATTTAAAGCATCACTATCAATGGGGCCATGTGGAGGACAGTACAGAGAGCAAATAGACAGATACGTGTTATTAAATTTTACTCTGCACGCGACAGCTTCCAGAGTAGAATTTAGAATCACTTCCGTTTGTGGGTGTGATTTATATGTGTAAATGGCAACTCCGTGACCTTCATATCTTCTATACGAGTGGTAGTGTCTGAACTGTGGAGGATCAGGATGATCCTCCAGGCGCGTCTCCTGTAAACAAACAACGTCTGGCCTGTGTATTGACAGCAAGATTGCTATATCTTGTAACTTATTCCCAATACCTCTACAATTCCACTGTAATACAGTGAAAGCGACGGTTTAAGATTTACGTTGGGGGCCAGTGTGTTTAGGCTTTTTTTGCCGCCCGCCAGAAGGCGAGCGACTACCGGTGGACCTATCCCGGTGCTTGCTTACGGAAACCTCCATATTTTCATCAATTACGAGGTTCCCAGGTTCCACCGAGGAAGAGCTACCCTTCCTCTCCCTCGCTGGGCCAGGAGTAGGAAGAACATGAGGACGTGACTTGGTAAGGGTGGTCATATTACTCTTACAAGAGTTGTCAGGCTTCGTTTTAGGCTTGACTGACTGAGAAGCAGCAGCAGCCTGAGAGTAGGAAGTTGTAACAGGGGTATCAGGTTGAGAAGTGGATTGGACAGGAGGCTGAGATGGAGAGGTAGAATGTGTGACAAGAGGAACCGGTTCAGGGTCAGTCTGTGTCCCAGCAGAGCACATCACGGGACGGGACATCACCGCCGAAGCATAGGACCTATTCGGCGTAGGAGTTGCATGCAACTGCTTCACCTTTTCCTTGCTTCATAGTAGGAGACACCCTCAGTTGCCTTCACCGTGCAGACCTCTTTCTCCTCCTTCCACTTGGGACAGTCCCTAGAGGAAGTGGAGTGAGCACCCTTACAGTGGAAGCAACAGATAGTCTCTGATGTGCATTGCTCAGCATCGTGACCCTGTGTTGCACATTTGCCACACACTGACTGTGAAGCCCGACAACTCTTAGCAATGTGCCCATATAATTGACACTTCATGCAACGGAGTGGGTTGGGGATATAAGGTCTGACATTAACAATTTCATAGCCAACTTTGACATGTGCTGGGAGTGAAACTTTGCCGAAAGTCAAAACAATGGTGGCCGTCTTCGTCTTTATGCCTTCGGAAAATCTAGTTATAAACCGGGCATCGATGACATCTTGCTGAGCAAGTTCCTCTATGATGTCTTCCTCACTCATCACCATGAGATCCCTGCAAGTGATAACCCCCTTGCAGGAATTCATGGATGTTGGGATCTTGGCCTCGACATCATAGATATGAAACTTACGCAGCTTCAGCAAGTCTTTAACTTGGGAGGAATTACATGTCTTAACAAGGAGGTCTCCATTCACAAGTTTTTTAACTTGTTCCACCTCCCCAGCACAGCCATCAATAACCTTCTTAATCATGAAGGGATTGAGACTGCTCAAGGGAGTGGAACCTAGAGCATGGATGATTACAAATTCAGCATTTTTTACGCTTATGTCAAGAGGCAATCGAGTCTGGGGCCGTTCTGTCTGGGGGCTGTCAGTCCGTTGATCGGTCAGGGGTCGGTCAGGACCACCTCCCCCCCTGAGGGGGGGGGAGGCAGTAGGGGCGTCCTCCATAGTACCACTCCCCCCTAGCGGGGGAAGTGGGAAGAAGGGGAGAAAACAAGCAAGGGACAAACAACCGGGGACCACACACCTAAGTCTGAGGTTGCCCTCTCAAACCACTCCAGGGAGGCCCGACCGTGTTTCTTCACGCCCCAGAGCGATCAGTGGGGGGGACCCTCCGTGGGCGATAAGCAAAGGTAAACTCAGTTTATTTGAACAGACACCTACTGTTCAAGACTAACAGGGAGGGGAGGTAACTGAGTACTAGCTAAACCTAAACGTCACCAGAAGGGTGAAAAAAAAAGAAGCTAATGCCGGTAAGGCAGCCCTGAAAACTAGAGAAGAGCGCAGAGAAAAACACGTCTACCCTCTTCACGACCATGCATCAAAGTCCTCCGACTCAACCGCACATCACATAATTGCAACTTATATATCACTATCTATCCCTACGCACTAAGCGGTATCAACACTCAACTCAGGCCCTGCCCATCTACCCACCTGTTCGCCAGTCTACCTATCAGGCCACCAAGCTCCATCAGTAGGACGACTTGCAGATTTACACACACACACACACACACACACACACACACACACACACACACACACACACAACAGCTAGCACCACCAGCACAGTTCCACCACCATCATCATCACCTTAGCTACCACCACCAATACCACAACTATCATCATCCCAGGTACCATCAATGCCACCTCCACTACAGTTCTTATCACCATCACGTCTGCCATCATCATCATCGCCATCATCATCATCATCATCATCATAACTACCGCCACAACTACCACCTTCACCAACATCATCATCACAGCTGCCACCACCACCACCACCACCACCTCTATCATCAATTTCTGCTGAATAAAATCTGTTTGAAGCATCAATGAAGTAATGGACCTCGGAATGCATGTGCATAACCTTTCTCTCTCTCTCTCTCTCTCTCTCTCTCTCTCTCTCTCATGCAAGGTAATACAGTCATATGTGCTGCAAGCCTGTATTCTGGTGGTGATGAGTTAAAAGTGTGTAACGTCTACCACCAGCTCGATTTGGTGGTAAGTGGTGGCGACCATCATCTGCTTACTGGATGTAGTGCTGCCTACCTCTTCCTTCATCTTTGTCATTTTTTTTTCTTTGTGAATCCTCCTTTCTCCCTATTTTTGTCGTCCTTCCTGTCCCTTTTCATTACTTTTCTTTCCACTTAGGTGGTTGTACATTGAGTGACAGGCCTAATGGTTTCTGGTAACCAAGGAAACCATTTACAATGCAAGATGGTAACCACATAGTCGAATAACGGAGTGATCCGTAGCCTTTTGTGATGCCGCTGTTAATTTACTGGGTGGAGAGACGCAAATGCGGCGTCTGTCCAGGAACAAAACCTCTATACTCTGCCCTGCTCTTCGCTGTGGCGAGATGGTGTCTACAGCAAGCGAATATTGGTTCAGGGCATGGGATGGCCCTGCAGAGGCGACTAATTGTCTGCAGTTGATGGGTTTGCTCGGCCAGACGGACCGGGGCTACTCTACAACAACAACGAGCTCGTCAGACACGGATTGCCTACAACAGCACGAAAGTGAACGCCAACCAATTCAGTGGCAGTCTCATCGCAAAACTAACTAGGTATCCAGGGGATCCAAGCAAACTTTTGTTTCACTACCAATCCTGCCACCAGATGACCCAGTAACAGAGGAATATCAGTCATTTCAATTAAAGGAAGGGAAGATAAAAAAGCTTAGTGTTCTCTGATTTCTCAATATGGTTGTTAACAGAAAAAACTGCGTATAATATGTGAATTTTGTTACGAGGCGTTTGAGTGACATGCAATTGCTTGTGTAGTCTAACGCCCGTAGTCTTGAATCTGACGGCAGGGGTTACCCTTCCCACACCCCGCTCGAAGTGGAAGCTCACACCTTCAACGTAAGTGGTAATCTTGAAAGCGGGAGAGCGCACCCCTTCGTGTTGGTAGGCGCGGCAAATAGTTGTTAACACTGATTAATTTTAAAATTCAAAACCTTAAAACAAAAACTATACATTTGACAGTTTCTAAGATTCACAGACAAATAATCTATTAATGTTAACAATTCTTGCCTCTTTCACTATTAAAGACTGGCATTTGTTCTTGAATACTCTGTACAAGAGTATGCATACAGGCTTTGGAGAACGTGTACCGTGGGAAAAATTCGGTGTCAGACGTACCTTCAAAGAGGTTCATGCCGTCAGTAATAACCAGTTTATTAACCCAACGAATATGCCTTGGCTGGTCATACCGATTTTGACTATATTTCTGCCCTAAATGCTTGTTTTTGCCATGTTCCTCATCCAGAACCTCGAAAATCCACAAGTCCCCCAAGACACTTGGGAGGGGGGGTTAATTTGAAAACCAATCGGGAGCACCGAAAATAAAGGTCAAATTCGTTCAAATTACACCAAAATACACCAGAAAAATATATTGCCAAGCCAAAACAAAATAGTGCGGACTTGTAAAAGTTTACCGAACGCAAACATGAGACTTCGAAATTCAAACTAATTGGCTGTGCATGGTTCGTCTATTTAGGTAGTACTCGGCCATTCTTTACTGTAAGAATTTATTCACTACTAATCAAATTAATTATAAAAGTATCATGCACCATATCTCATAAACAGCTTGGTAGAAATATTGAGAAATAAATATAGAGGTGAATACAGTATCTCATCTTTGTTTTCGTCTTGTAAATTAACCGTCTCAGGAGAAGCGATGAAGCCCTTTAAAACGATAAAAATATTAAACGCTTATTTTTTTCTTTGTACGATGTTTTTTATCATTAAATTATAATTCCCATCACACACACCATAGGGTCCTTCAAATTCTACATAGTTTTCTTTGCGCAAGGCTGCAATAATATGACGAAGGGGCATGTGAAGGGGTGCTATGAGGCTCCCCGTGGATTCCAGTACTAAACTGTGGTAATCCTCTCCCGTTCACCGGGGAACGCTCTCCCTTTTGTGCTTTAAGATTACCAAAAGATACAGATAGGGCAAGGTGAACGCCTGCCCACAGTTTAAAACTATGGCCGTAAGTCTCTCAGAATTGTGTACTACGTATTTAACTCTTGACTCCCCCTCTCCCCCCCCAAAAAAAAAAAAAAAAAATGCGGCCACCCTGCCCACCTTGTTTCTACTCCTATGGGTTTGTGATATACAGGGTTCAGAATCAGAGGGAGTAAGGAATCAGAGGTGGGGAAGGTGTTTGAAGGATGGTGTGTAATGCAGTTAGTATTTAGCACTCGGTGGCATTTCAGCAGTTATCTACACATATGTCTTACCACGACTGATGTAAATGCCATCACAGCATAACTATGCAGCCGGGGTGAGAGGCTTTTATGGAAAACATATCAAAATGAAGAGACTTAGCCGAGGCGAGGGTTGGGGGTTGGTGACTGTGTAGCTGTCAATCACCTACAACAAGAAAGTAGCTGCAGGGATTGGAATAAACTGTTGTTTGTTCAATGGAACCTAGCTGTATATGTTTGAAAGTTGCTACTGTGTAGACCATTATGCACTTAAGCCGAGAATCGGAACATGAATTGATGAGTCTGCCATTTCCCTCCCTGGTGGGGGTGGCAACCAATGACAACAAAAAACAGACTGGTTTCATAAATCAAAGAAATCCTTTACTACGCTGAATGAGAATAATGTTATCAAAGCAACGCCTGGTAGTTAATTGCGTTAAGGAGTTTCAGCCGCACTGGGCCTCTGAGGGACTACATCTGAGTGGTGGCGTGTTTATTTCTTTGTCTCGTTATGCAACAGAGTGGTAAGTTACTGTTCACTCTTGCCTCTCATGTCGGAACTCAGTAGGCGTGGATAACATCCAGACAAGGGCAGCCAGTTCAATCATGAATTAACATGCTAAATGGTCATGAAATGCCTGGATTGTTGAGATTCTGACACATGATGTGCAGCATCACAGCGAACAATGATTTTTTTTTTTTTTTTTCAGTGAAAAGAGAACCAAAGGCTACAAGCATGGTAAAATTCTTTCCATGATAAATAAACCTAAATAAAGCCAAATTCAACATACATTCATTTCGAGATATCTTGACACATAGTGCTTTAAACGACAGGGTAACGACAAAGGGACCTATAGACTGAGGAAGGCAGTTCCCGAGTTGACCTTTTACATATATGAATGAGTGACAGTATCCGTTAACTAGTGTATTGCAGAGATGGACAGACGAAAGGTGATAGTGTGCTGCCAGAAGTGTGCAACGCGCCCGTCGTAATGGAAGAGTGATGTTCAGATTAAAAGTGGCCACTGCTACAGACATAGTTAAGAGATGCAACAATGCGTAGAAGAGAGAGGTTAAAGTGAGTGTGTATGAGGAAAACTTGTTTCATGGACAGGGAGTGATTAAGAGGATCACTACTTGGTCTTCAGGTTAGGGAAGGAGGTTTTCAGTCGTATTAGGCTTCTTTGATGATCGTAGGAGCGACTCAGTAGACAGTAATGGGAAGCGTATTGCGTGAACATCTGATTAACTACGGGCAATAGTTGTCATTTAGCTTAGTAACATAGACTTCGGGATAAGTCACGATAACACTGAGTACAAAAGAGGAAAATAAAATAACTGAAAAAACCTATACCGGTAGTTTGTGAACACAGCATAACCAGTCCAGTGGTAAACCAGATAACGAAATCTGTACTGTGTACTGATAAATATAGATAGACATATATATATATATATATATATATATATATATATATATATATATATATATATGTCTATCTATCTATCTATCTATCTATCTATCTATATATATATTCTCTCTATATATATATATGCATGAATGTATGTATGTATGCAAGTATCTATCTATTTGTCTATATATATATATATATATATATATATATATATATATATATATATATATATATATATATATATATATATATATATTAAATAACAGAACGGAGGAAGGAAAAACAAATGGAAAAAAAAATAATAATCCATACACCAGGTTACTGGTGTCCTCTATTCATAAAATATCTGTAACAGTTAGACTTGAACAGTTGTGGGTTGAAATTTGGAGGAAAACAACTCTGGGGAAGCGAGTTCCAGAGAGATGCAGTTCGGGGAATGAAAGAATTCTGATAAGCAGAAGTTCTGCAATATGGTTGAGTGACATTCCAGTCATGAGCGCTACCAGATGCCCGTGTAGCACGAGGGAAGGCATGGAAAGGTGGTACCATGGACGCAACTTCGTCTGAGCATTTGCCAAAAAAATATCTGTGAAAATAATGCAAGGGAGGCAACATTCCTTCTTACTTGCAGGGGAGGTAGTTTATGTGTAATGGCAGGGTTGTTAATGATTCTAACAGCTTTATTCTGAATTTTGTCTAGTTGTCTTAATGCAACCTCTCCACAACCATTCCACAAGGGTGAGCAATATTCAAGCTGAGAGCGCACATGACTCTTATAAATTATAGCTAACTGCTCATCGGAGAAGAAGTTACGGACTCTGTACAATAATCCAAGTTTCTTTGAGGCGGTTTTAGCAAGTGATTTGACATGAGAGGTCCAGTTGAGGGCACTGTTCAGTGAGACACCAAGAATTTCAATACTTTTGGAGATGGGAATATTAGTAGCACTGAAGGTAATGTACGAATCTGGCAATATCTGTCTATTAGTAAACTGTATATATTTAGTTATACTAGCATTAAAAGAGACAAGGTTGTTTTGTCCCCATTCACTGATTGTAGCTAGATCTTGATTTATGGAGATGGCTGTACTGAGTTGAGAGGTAGAGTTATTAGACTTAGTAAATGGATGTCTGAGTGTGAATGAACTATGTAGTGTTGAGTCATCTGCATATGAGTGAACGGGATTGTGAGTGACAGATAAGAGATCATTAATATGAACCAGAAATAGGGTTGGCGCCAGAACTGATCCCTGCGGCACGCCGGCGTTAATTGAGTGGAAATTCGAATATACATCATCTACTTTTACTCTTATTTTC